>NW_026854892.1:0-2500 GCF_026571515.1 Ruditapes philippinarum
TACTAGGGGTGCAACGATACAGCCAAATAATATAGAGATAAACAGAATCCCTAAAGAAAGCCCAACACGGCAAAATTGACAATGTTGCAGGCTCGGTTTGATTGAGCCTGTTCATGGACGGTACTGGATAGTGCAAGTTACCGTCCACGCCCCCTAGCACCGGCTTAAGCAGAATTCAACATTATACATGAACTGGTACAATTTGGAATTTTGAAACATCCGCAGATGTGTTCATATGGCGGTTGTCATGGAACCTTCAATGTGACACGTAAGTGCCATTCCATGAAAAGCGGCATATGGTCCACAAGTAAAAAAATGCGTGTGCCCTAAACGAGAAAACAATGGGCGGAACTAAATAAAATTGAATTTTGAAAGGGGATCAGAGGTTATGAAGCCTGCATATCACAGATAATACGTCAAAAGACAAATTTAAAAAGCAGGCAACATATCCTAAGGGTGATTAGACAGTATTCAAGTTGGAATACTGGAACCACCCAAATTGAAAAAAGCCAAATAGAAGAAACTAAAAATACCACATAACATGAATACACAACAATTATGTCGTGCTGAACGATCTTCAAGGATCGAAAATATAACATCTTTGATTAAATGTACGGGGCGACTTTTTACGGCCGCCACACGGCACAAATAACACTGATGTGACCATAAAATAGAGATAAACAGAATCCCTAAAGAAAGCCCAACACGGCAAAATTGACAATGTTGCAGGCTCGGTTTGATTGAGCCTGTTCATGGACGGTCCTGTCATGTGCAAACTAACGTCCAAGCCCCCTAGCACCGGCTTAAACAGAATTCAACATTAAACATGAAATGGTACAATTTGGAATTTTGAAACATCCGCAGATGTGTTCATATGGCGGTTATCATGGAACCTTTAATGTGACACGTAAGTGCCATTCCATGAAAAGCGGCATATGGTCCCCAAGTAAAAAAATGCGTGTGCCCCAAACGAGAAAACAATGGGCGGAACTAAATAAAATAGAATATTGAAAGGGGATCTGAGGTTTTGAAGCCTGCATATCACAGATTATACGTCAAAAAACAAATTTTAAATGCAGGCCACATATCCTAATGGTGATTAGACAATAATCAAGTAGGAATACTGGAACAACCCAAGTTGAAAAGGGCCAAAAAGAAGAAACTAAAAATACCACATAACATGAATACACAACAATAAAGTCGTGCTGAACGATCTTCAAGGATCGAAAATATAACATCATTGATTAAATGTACGGGGAGATTTTTTACGGCCGCCACAGCAAACCCGTATTGCGATATATTGCGATATAGACAGCCTGTATTGCGATACGTATTGTGGTACAGTGTATACTAAAATAATTAAAGAAAACAGTAAAACGTAAGCTATATTTCAACTCTTCTTATTATTCTTTTAGAACACATACATGTATCTATAGAATGAATAAGTACCCTGTGTCCTTGAGGCTTTTTAAATGTTTTTCTTAAGAAATATCAACATGTCAACAACTTTCAAGCATGACTTAACATACCCCACGCGTTCATTGTACATGTTCGGTATAACAGTTTCAGAAAAGTACGTACGTGACGGTAGGTCGTATCTAGGGTCTAAAACACGAATCATATCCTTAAATCCATCATTTTAAACAACACTAAACGGTCGAAGATCATTAACAATGAATTTTCCGACGGCTTGCGTTATGTCCTTATACCGCTGACTTGTAGGCTTGTATTTGGAAGTCTGCCCAAAAGAACTCATAATTATCGGCTGCTTTACGGTTGACGCTGTTGCCGCGATCAAACTAGTACCAGACTTGCATGCACCTTGTTGCAGATTGATTTTGTGGTGTCGAGTCAAATGTGTATTTAGATTTGTGGTCCCTCCGCTGTAGCGAATATCCATCTTACATTTTTTTATAAACGGCTATGCCGTCCTCACTTTTCCTGTAGATTTTCTTTTTTTAAGTTGAACTCGCACCCATTTTTTACTTTTAGCTTTCTCATTTTCAATTAGTTCAAAATCTTCTTTTTCCATTTTTTATTTCAGTTAATCAACAATTTCAATCAGTCCTAACTTAAATTGCGTAACTGTGTGTAATTTAATAAAGCGTGATCAAAGCCGCACTCTGAAAATGACGTCACACGATTCTGCTTCTCGCGCGGTAAGATCAAAGAGCTTCGTCAGGAAAAGTTCGCGGCGGCGTTTCTTTATACATCACAGGGATCGACTTGTGTCGGCAATCTTTTCATGTTTCATTGATGTTTTGTTTTTGATGTCGTAAATCGTTGCTTACTGATTCAAAATTGAAGTTTCTACATTCAATCATTCATGTTATTTCGGCATAAATATTAAAGAAAAAACCGCAATACAGGGCAGCTGCACCGCGGTACGTATCGACCCGAGACTGTATTGCAATATACCGGTATATCGTTGCACCACTACCGTCTACATTCTTGTTTCTTTCTTGGGATCCAGTGTTTTTGAAAGGTCGACCTATATATA
>NW_026854892.1:7500-24949 GCF_026571515.1 Ruditapes philippinarum
TTTTTTTGAAGTTGGGGTTTGTTTTACTTGCTTCAAAGCATACGAAATTTACCTATTATATTACATATATTTTTACAAAATTAACCGACACAAACGGACAACATTTCAAGATTTGTCGAGGTTACGTTTACTTTACTACCGGTTAACATGCAGACGACTTATAATTTGTTTCGTCGTTATCATCGTGTTTCGGTATATACATGGTAATAAACGTGCAATGACAACCATTTTAATACTGTATGTGTATAAATATGAAGTGTGAATAATAAACAATGGCAAAATCGCACGTAGACACAAGATATTGTACAAATACAAAAGGGTATGCTTATTGCACCCGTCAAACTACGATATTTTGATTTTACATAAACATCAAGCTAAGGGTGAGTGAAAATCATATAATATATGTATTAAATTAAACAAAGAGAACAATTAAAGTAACATTTCTCATATATTTTATTCACGACAGATAAATAAAGGAAAATTGCCATCTACATAAGCTGATAAAGGTACATGGTAATGTAATTATACAATACCGGTAGTTGACATATTCCGACATATACATATGAAAATGCTTAATTTTCTGCGGTTTTTAAATCTGCGTTATGAACCGCAGAGATGGCAGAAATTAAGTTCCCGCAGAAAATAGTACTTATATATGAAATGTTTGTTGTTAACACGATCAAACGTTGCTTTTTACGTTGCCCTTTCATATTAGGCATATATTTATCGAGTACAAACCTGAACTGATTAAATTATAATTGGTAAATATTTTATCAAGCCTGTATAATTTAATTGAAGTTTATTTTTCTTGCATGTAAGATATACCCACTTTAAACAACATTTAACATTTGATTTCAAAATATTGGCGTTTCTGTTTTGAACTTTACACAGTTATATTATTTACCTTTGTTCATTTATTGAATTATTATCCCCCGCCGATAAAATCGGGAGAGGGATATTATTTTGGCGTTGTCCGTCCGTCCGTCCGGAATTCAACGAAACTTTCTGGGAACCTTCAATATCAAGGGGGGATGCGCATATCGTCAGCTTGTTCCGGTCCGACACTTTAACTCAGAGTTATGGCCCTTGATTAGTTATGCAGTATGCATATAGAGTAAAAATTGTTTCCGCGCTACTTCTCTGCAACTACTGGCTGGAATTCAACAAAACTTTATGGGAACCTTCAATACCAAGACGAGATGCGCATATCATCACCTTTTTTTGGGTCAGACACTTTAACTCAGATTTATGGCTCTTGATTAGTTTTGCAGTATGCATATAGAGCAAAATTGTTTCCGTGCTACCTTCTCTGCAACTACTGGTTGGAATTCAACAAAACTTTATGGGAACTTTCAATACCAAGAGAAGATGCGCATATCATTGCCTTGTTGGGGTCAGACATTTTAACTCAGAGTTATGGCCCTTGATTAGTTATGCAGTATGTATATAGAAAAATATTTGTTTCTGCGCTACTTGTCTGCAACTATTGGCTGAAATTCAATGAAACTTTATGGGAACCTTCAGTACCAAGTGGAGATGCGCATATCGTCGCCTTGTTTGGGTCAGACATTTTAACTTTGAGTTATGGCCCTTGATAACTTATGCATTATACAACCAGAGCAATAATCGTTTCCGTGCTACTTCTCTGTAACTACTGGCTGGAATTCAATGAAACTTTATGGGATACGAAGAGGAGATGTGCATATAGTCGCCTTGTTCCGGTCAGACAGTTATAACTTAGATTAATGGTCCTTGATTAGTTATGCAGTATGCATACATCTCATTGGCATTTCCAGATATTACTATTTAACACAGAGTTATGGCTCTGTTATTGCCCTGAATATTTATCAAGTTCAAAGAATATTACTGTTTATGCCATGATAAATATATAAATAAAGCCTTATGTCTTCAGTTGTTGTGTTAGTAATAACCAGTACTCGGCGGGGGATATAAATTCAACGAATTTGCTTGTTATTTCTGTACTTGAAAGAACAAATGAAATCTAAACGAAGCACAAAACGACCAAATAAAAACAGATATTGAAAACTCAGTGCAAGCTACCCACCAGCTTAAAAAAGAATTCAACACATAATGATGGCAATTGCAAACTCTTGAATTAGGAACTTACTAATTCAGCGATTATCATGGAAATTCCAATATAAAGTTTTGATAGTATTTTAAACAAAAGGAATGTAAAGGCCCCAAGTATAAGACTGAGCATACACTTTAAACATTTTACTGTATTAAATAATATGAAAATCTTGAAGATGATAAGATGTTTGAAACCTTCAAATTACAAACAGCTTTCAAAAGGCAAAATAAGAAAATTAGGCAGCGATTCCTAAGAGAAATGGGCAGGCAGTATCTAAGTAGGGAAATATTAAATTGAAGGAACTAAAACGCATATTTATGGTTTTATATCATAAATCTGATGCTCAAATGAAGATTTATCAATATTGTAAGTTTGAAAAAGCATAATTCGTAAAGATATTATCGAATTTAACGTTCTATGTAAATAAAGGGAGGCAATTAGAAATTTATAATCGATAAAATCTAAGCCAGTTTTTTTTACAATAAACACTGAAGGCATTAATTTTAACTTTTAATTGAAACAATTTGCTTTAATATATACAGCAAACAAACATTTCTTGTATATGTTTAAATTATTATTGGATGCTTGGAAATTGTTGTAGAATAATACGAATATAAAACTTCACTTAACTGATTGTTACATCCTAAATTACAATATACATGAACTTTAATTAAGTAAATATTTAACCTGGTCATTTTATTAAAATTATAATTACGTTGTAACATTGCATTACAAAGATTGCGTTTGTTATTTTTGCATGCCCCCGAAAATACAAATAAATGGTGGGGAGATTGTATTTCGTATATGAATCAATATTGTACGTATTCAGTTCAATTCAATTTCAATATCTCAGCGAAATGAAGGTAGTTAATCGTAAGAACCATTAGGCTTTATTTGTTGATAAAATTAAATTGCAAAAGGAAATCTTTTTCGAAAGAGATTTCGCAATGTTGTTTCTTTTCCTCAAATCGGATTATTTGATAAGACATTATTTGCATTTTAATAACATATTATTATAGAAGCAGAGTAAGATTGATACATTGATCAATATATCGACCAATTTAAAAACACGAAAACCCACATAAAATAACCCATAACTAAATAAGAAATATCTCAGTGAAACTTTAGCGACAAAGCATTTTAGAGGACATTAAATATAACAGCCTAACTTCTAATACTACGATTAATTGATTTCTATTTGATACCAAACACTTCCTTAACACATAATTCGTATTAACATATTGTGCATTCAAATATTTTCTTTTCCAAGTGTTGACTATCTTAGAAAATTTGTCAAAAATAAGAATTTTATATGTAATTAGATACCTGCGCTTCGGACGGAACTGGAATACTTACCTTTAAAAATAAGATGACATTCGAACGCTACGTTAAAAAATTATTTGTGCGTTGAGACAGCACAGCAGCAAGCGACTGAAGTAAATTGTAACTTATGTTGTCAACAATTCCTTCTTTCTCTTATCAGGAAGTAATGAGATATCAATAGCTTTAGTAGAACAGATGTAACGTTGGACAGCAGCAAGAGATCTTATGTTTTACATGATCATGTGACATTTTTCTGACAAAAACTAGAAACAAACTTCGCAATTAACAAAAGCTTTGAATTACATATACATGCAATATTTAGAAATGACATTTTCTTAGGACAAAAATTGAACTATAAGGTAAAAAGAGATAGTATTTGTCTGTAGGTATTCATTAATATGCGAAACACAGTCTTAAAACGACCATATACAGAAAATTATCAAGTTTACTAGAAATAACCAGATAATCATCAATTGTATCATTGAAAATGAATTATCAAATAAAGATAAACAACTAAATGCGAGACAAACTTATTTAAAGTTTCCTCACAGATTGTATAATTATAATGAAACCGCAGCAGAATAAATTTTAATTTCATTGGTGTTGTTTCCCGAAATATTTCAGAATATGTTCATTACGAGCAGAATGTATTCAAATATTGATAGCTTGTTATGATCAATGCTCGTACTGGTAGTTTGAGAGTTTCCGCATTATTATGGACTTTCCACATTATTATTGTGGACAATTTATTCGGGTCATATACATGAAAACGATATCAAATAGCCTTTAAGATAAAGGCCGAGTATTTAACGGTTCTCCCAAATAAAATATGAATGTTTATTAAACTGACACCATACAACTGTATAAAGATTCAGGATCATTGCAAATCCTGAAAATATGATTAACAAGATCAACAAGGAAAGGCAGCGTTCAATGAACACAACCCCCACCCGACCCAGCAACAAGAGCCAGTGGCAAGGAGCCCAGGGGGGACCCCAAAACAAAAACAGGACAGGGCACAAGGGCATGGACAGGCTAACCACTAAAATCATAAATAATTAGTTACTGATAAGGAACTAAAAGAAAACAAATAAATGATTGAAATTATTACCTGAGAAATTATCTTTAGGTATTGAAAGCTACCATAGTTTGAGTACTGGTCGTTTTATTATTAATATTTGTTCCCATAAATTATAAACGAAACACTTACTTTGAATTCAAAATACATTTATTCATCTAAATGTCTCAAATTGCATAAATTTATACAATTACATTTGTAGTTCAAAACATTATAACCTATTTTTTTGTAATGAACTCAACAAAATTTCCCCAAGTTTTAACTTGCCTTTACAAAATAAAAGTGATATAAAGAGTATTTAAAATAGGGACTCGAATCAGTTTTATAATTAAGCACAATGATGAAAATGTCACCGAGTGTCGGTATTAGCGTTTGTTTCCGATGAAATTTTGCCTTTCCATACGCTCAAAGATAAAAGCATGGAAAATCAAATAAAAAACGCAGATTTTCATTTTGATTGCTTACTTTTTGTGTATTTATGCCTCACATTTACTGTCTTTTTTTTATAATAATAAGGGAATTAAACCCATTCCAGTAAAATCCTACATGTTGGTTTTTGTTTGTCAGTTTATTTTTTACAATTGCATTATAAAATAGTTTGATACAAAAAAGCTGATACAAAATTTAATCATTTATAAAAACGTCAGAAACATAGAGATCTCCTGAGAGCAACAACAACAACAACAACAACAACAATACATAAAAACTGAAAGCTGCTGACTCCGTTTGTTGAAAGAAACATGGTAAATATTTCTTATGCACCTCAATTCCTACTAGCATGATTTATTTTTGGATTAATTAACGGTATATAACCAATGACTCCCAAGCACCAGAGAAACCCAAAATTTGATGAGCTACACATAAAATATAATTTATAAGAGGAAATTTAGTGTTGGTGTTTCAGTGATTCTAAAACTTCCGTTACCTTTCTTTGCGACAAAAACAAATGCAAATATAAACTAAAACATGACATGTTCAAAAACCAGTTATAACAAGTTATAATTGCATACAGGTTTTCGTATTTTTGACAACTTGAGACAAATGTATTCTAATAATATACGACCGATATAAATAATCAAACATTTGAATAAATTTTAAGGTACTACTGATATATGATCCGAATCAATTTTGAAATAAATTTAATTTCATTTATACATTTATGTAATAAACAATAATCAACACACGTATGTTGTACATATTTTATTAATTTCTTTATTACATTTGATGAAATAAGTGGATTTTAAAATGATATTATACAATAAAAAACGATTAAACTGTTAAAACAATTCACAGAATGTTCAATGCTATAATGCTCTCAAATCGCTGCATCGGTTTGCAATTGTTTCCCAAGTATGATTCCCATTCAATATCCAATAAGGAATTATATTAAAGCGGGTATTTACTCTATAAAAAAAATCTTTAAAAAATGGATGGTTAAGTCCTAATATTTAACACTTAATTAACGTTACTACATTACGATGTCTTTATCATTCTTGATATATTTATAGATTCATTGTCAAATCAAGAATTTATTTTTTTTAAAATCAACCATTTGTATTGCTTGCCATATTGAAAACCTTAAGAATTAAAATCATATTTTGATTTATAAATCATTGAGAGAAATGGTTGTTTATTTCTTCTTGACAACGTGGAATACATTATGTGAATGTAAAATTAACCGATGCAGCACATTGTTCAAGTATGACATTTTATTGGAAACTGTGTCATTAAATTACAATCCAGACTATTTATGGTTTCTGTTTGATTAACATTTACTTAAACATATTTTTTCTTTGATTAACTATGCTTTTCTTAGGTTTAATTGTTTTTTTCACACATAACGTGTCCCTCTCCTTTCGCCGCCCTTGTGTCCACTCCCGGTTTTGGTTTGGTTCCTTCTGGGTGCCCTTCTTAGGTGTGTCGTCCTTCGAACGTTGTCTTGGCCTTGGTGATCTTTATTCTTGTTTTTCATTGTTGATACAAATAAAAAAAATAAAGAAAACCTATTCAAATTATGCTATTGTGTTATGATTAACACTCATTCTTGTAATTAAGCATTTTCATGATATTAGCAACCAAACGGAATAGCTATGCATGTTATTGGAATAAACTGTTTAAAATGGATTGCCAAAAAAATGTTATCAATGTTTTCCGAAATGGACGATATTGTCACACACACACATTACTACGTGTTTTTAAAATAATATGAAGCTGGTAAAGGTGACCAATCGTTCTTTTTTGATCATTGTTTGATACCTTAATTCCCAAAAAATTACAGACATAGCACTTTGTTTTACAAATGTTGCATAATACAATTTGTCCATCAAAGCTATCCTTTAATACTATTGCAAATTATTAACCGTTAGGAAAAAAACGTAATTATTTTTTTGTTACACCATCAAAGTTTTATGCTTATGAAAGTTCAAGTTCTTGACAGAACTTGCGAAACATAAAAAGATACAAATGATATTTCATAAACGACCAGACACATATTTATAATTAAGAACCCGATGGGCTTGTCGGCTGATACGGTGTTATTGTGTAAGCGTTATTTTCTGTCGCTTGCTTTAACCACTTAACATAGAAATAATTAACTTTTAACAAAAACACATAACAGTAATAGGTTTTTGTCATTGTTTTTGTTGCACAAGCAATAAAGCATGCCTTTTTTTCTAAACATTCATAATGTCATTGTTAAGTTAACAAATCACATGTATAGATTATTTCATCAAACTCATCTGAATTATTCATGTGAAAATGATTATTCAGATTCATGCAGATTAATTCATTGGTTTAACAAAAAACTTGGTTTGATTTAAACTTAGATCAGCTTGGAAAAGCAACAACACAATGCTGTCAGATTTAAAATGTAGGTACGCGAACGGACTGTACTTTAACGCTATAAAAGAATACATAGGTTATTGTCTTTTGTCTAAATCATTTATGCAGTTTCATTACAATGAAAATCTACCATTAAAAGGAACACTACAAAACACAAAAGGTCAAGGTTGCTTCAAACGTATCTTGAAAAAACTTAAGACTTTGATTGTTTGAAACGATATAAAAATCACCCACGTGCCTGGAAAGAAAATTAGACAGTATTAATTTTTAGCACAGGTATGAATCCTTTATCCCAAAGGACACGAAAAATATATAAGGACCATTGTTTGCTAAAATATTTGATAAAAATCTTCATCTAATATATTCAGTTTTCCTGTCATTCACATCACCTTACCGACATAAATGACCTATTTTCTTCCACGTGTCTTTGATCCAGACAAATTCAGCCCACGGAGTCATGTATATCAAGTAACAGGGTTTTATTTATTGAACTGTTGTGGAAATTAACAAGTATTTCGATACTAAAAGAATGATAAAAATATCAACATGTCATCTATCTGTCAACTGTTAGAAGATATCTTACAATACCAATGATATATGACCTGAATATATTTTAAAGGTTCATATATGTCATTCACTTTAAGATTTGTAGGAAAATAATAAGTATAATCAACAAAGAAATAAGAGAAATGTACATCTTTGTACAATTATGTTCTAAATATTTTCGTCAGTTAAGTGTTCAAGTGTTAAAGTGTCAGTTAAAAATGTTTTTTTTTTCGTAAACACATTTTAACCCGGTTAAGTGCTTAGAATCAGCCGGCAAGTTTCAGGCAGTCTATTATGAAATGAAGTTAACGAGCGAGATAATCCAAAAGTAACAAGTTATCTTCATAATACATTTGTAGCAGTTAATTTTAAACATTAGCTTCTTTAGAATTCTAGGTATAAATTTATATAGCTTCTATAAACAAAATATCCGAACTTTTTCAGCGAAAGAATGAAATCTCAATTATTTTTGTTAATTGTGTCTCTGTAAAGTAAAATATTTTGACACAAAATGAAAATCGGATGAATTGTGTTAATATTGCGTTATGCCATTTATTTGCAATTCAAAAGTATTTCATTCTTACACAGTGTTAAAAGAAATATTTTTCTGATGTCTTTCAAATTTGTCTGTGAAACAGAAGCGATTAATATTCATATTTCTTTTCCAATGGGAAAACAAGGAACATCAAATCATAGTCTTGATTTATTTGTTTTATATTACCGTTTATTCTTTCCTCGATATAATTTAATACATAATATGCAAACGTAAACTTCACCTATGCAACAAATGTTGACATATTCCCGGAATCTACGACATGATATTGCCATCCAAACCCTTTATTTTTTCTATATAAACAACATTTGCGTCAACATATAAACAATCTATCATATGAACTGTACTTTAACTCTTTGCTTAGATATTCTTTAAGTCTCTTGCGAGCCATCAGGCATGAAAACAGCAAGCTTGGTTGTTTTATAATATTTCATTTCTCTCAATGAAATCCTTACAACATTCAGGAAGGTGCAGTTCTATGTTAAGTCATTAATTGCATTACATCACTTAAATCTTCAGTAACCAACATAAATGAATATATAGGTGCTTGTGATATCAGGAAACACTATACAAAGGTTGAAATAAACTCGTAATAGTTATAAAGCGTTTTATGTAATAATATTATGCTTATAAGAAATAAAACTTTAAGAATGGAGCGAATTGTCTACAACGTCAGACACACCCATTAGACGAAAATGTAGGGAAAATTCTACAAATGCAAACATTTGACAGTATCAAACATGATGCAATGATATTTCTGTTTAGAATGAGCTACACTTCTTAAGAAATTTCTCCAAAACCCTCATTATTATTTACTCTGTAGAACATGTGTAATTAATGCATTTGAGTTCTACATCATTTATTCATATTTGTTCTCTTTGACAACAGAATGACAGATTGTAAAAAACTCCCATCGACAGAAGGTTACTAGCCTAAAACATAACTTTGAGCTACTTATATTTGCAAGCTTAGTTTTATTGTATCAAAGTAGCAACAAAATAACTTCTTAAAAAGTTTAACTTTATCAAACTACATTTTTGTATGGTAAAATAATATTTATTTAATACCGTCAACGTCAAAATAAGTTTTTGAAAACAAACGCAGTGTCTGATTTAATGATGGACGATTATTTCTAAAGATTCTTAAATCCACAACATGCTTTTGAAGTATGACATAAATTGTAACATTATAAAATCATTATCCATCTTTGAACTATATATTTTTATATTAAACCTACCCGATATAGTAAGATAAGTAAAATATAAATATATATCTAAATTTTTATTATCCAGTAAATACTATCAAGTGATGATAATATATACCCCTTTTACAAAATCATTTAAATATAACAAATTTGTACTTTAAAAAGTTTTAATTTGAAGATATTAATCTTCAAAAGATAATATAAACTAATGCGTTAATACCATTTCAATATTATGCATTAACAAAATTAACACGTTACATCTGGTTGTAATCCTGACATTTTATGTGAAGCAAACCATGATCCTATATATAATCTCTCTTGCATTCCAAAATTGATTTTTTACATTACGCAACGTTAGTTTGAATAGATAGATACTAAAATATCGTGATCCAAATGTAAATAATAGAATCATTTGCTATCAAGATAAGGTCAATATAAGAGAATGTGAATTCATGTTTTACCAATTAATGAGAATATTAGCCATGACAGAAGGCCGTGGCTACAAGCAGGACAGAAAATCAAATACAATATCTACATTTATAAATCACAATAATGTATACTATTGCAACGGTTGAAATATGCTTTAATGTTAAACGCTCGCAAAACAGGAAATGCAAAATAATGTTTTTGATAATAATCAATTGGCTTTCAGCATGTTCCAAGGTTTTAGAATTTATGTATTTTTTATTTTAGTTTCAAAAGAAATTAATGCGATTTCATGAAGTCTTTTTAACTAATAGGTTTTGCTCATTTATGTAACTTAATTGCAAGTTGGATTTCTTTTTCAACAATTATTATCATGATGCAATCAATATTGTTGCTGTGTGCATGTTTTTAACGACACTTTATTTTAATTATCATGCTAATAGAAGGAAGTCTTGAAGACCATGCCATTAAGTAAAAATGCTGCTCGTTAGGAAAAAGCAAACATTTAATCTTTGTCGGTCTCTGCTTTGACAAGCGATACTCACTTTATGGAAAGTCCCGATATACTGTGTTAGTGTGACGTTAGACCCAACCCAAAATAACAAAGCAAACTTTAATAGTCGGATTTTCCTTGCAATGTTCACGTGCTTCATTCTGCTTTATTGCTCCGATGTATCTCCCCTTTTCAAGATTTTTAAACATTTTTTTTCAATCACATTTGTGTTACGGAGATAAAAGTTCCACAATATACAACTGTTTATATAACTCTCCTGTTATTCTAAGCCAAGGCAAGTACCTGAGTGTTGAAACAATGATAAATACGTCTGGTGAAAGTTTTCTGTCAATCAAATAACACTTCAAAATAACTTACACCATCACATTAATAATATACGATAATACATTCATTCATCTTTTAACAGCTTGGAATGTTATATTGTCGTCTGGGTGAGTTGAAAAGTGTAAATATAATGATGTGTCAACAAAGATTTAACTTTAAACCTATGATTTAAACAAATTATTTCTACAGAACCTCTCATGAACGATGTTTACATGGGATGATTATGCATGTACTTTAACTATATAATTCTGACGGTGTATTTACGGTTAACTTATGTTTTTTAAAATGGTTTAGTATACGAAAGTAAAAGGTTTTTGTTTTAATTCATTGCACTTAATAATTTGAAAAAAAAGTTGAAAACAGTTTGAAAACATATTGCAACTCTGGAACACAAATGTATTTGAAATGTGGTTTGTTATATTTTGTGGTGAAAACTAGTTGTACATATATTGAAAAATATGATAATGCAATGTAAAGTTTTCATAGTAAATATTATTGACCTTTGATAAACTAAACTAAAAACCAATCTGAACATTACAATTTAAGAGCTATAGACTGCTAAAATATTCTGTAGTTAGTGAATGGCTAAGCTTTTTGTGGACGTTGACATTTTAGTAGATAACATCAGTATGGGCCATTTACTTATTATTTATGTCGTAAAAACAGAAAGTTGTAAATGCAATTGTGACCTAAACCTATGACCAACTTAAATAAAAAAGTATGTATCATCTTCTAGCCAAGCTACATGCGGCTAAAATATTCTCAAGTAATTGATTGGGTAAGCTTTTTGTGGACATTGGCATTTTAGTAACTGACCATGACACCAATGTGGGTCATTTACTAATTATTAATGTCGGCAAAACAGAATGTTGTAAATGCAACTGTGACCTTAACCTATGACCAACTTAAATAAAAAAGTATGTATCATCTTCTAGCCAAGCTACCTTTCAAATTCAAAAGCATTCACTATATTAGGTGCAATTTGCTTGAAATACGAAAATTAATTGTTGTATATGACAAATATTACTAATCAGACTTTCATGCACGGCTATATGTTATATCATATTCTTGCATGTTCTTTTTTTAAATATTTTTATCCAAGTGAATATTTCAATGATGAAATTAAATCATTTGTTAAATTTCTAACTATATGTCAGACAAATACCATCTGTAAAATAAGCTTTAGTACAATCTTAAGAACTAATTGATTATAAATGTGACAGATTCCCGAGTTTTATCTGATAATATACTTTTATAACTAGCGTTAGTGCCATCAGATATCACTTTTATCATCTGACAGAAAAACAGGTACCCACTTTGGCAGATATTAGGGAAATATGCCCGCTACTTAGAGAACAAAACGCCATTTTACTTTTACATTTTATTTTTTCAGGGCATTTCAGATGCGAAAGATACAATATATATCTTTCTAAAATAAAGAACACATATTCATTAGTGAATGAAGCGACCAAAGGTCAAAGAAACAAAACGAGTGACGTGAGAATATGTTAATATAAAGTTTGAAATTAAAGAAATTAATTTTCATAAAGAAATATTCCGAAATGTCGATATTCGTCTTAAATTATACTTTATGTTTTCTCAAATAGTTTAATCAAACTAAGGCTGTAACAAAATATTCCCGAACCATTACACATACATTCCAAATCAAAGATCTGGTACAACGCCCAACATAGAGTTAGGATGGAAATGTTATTTTCAGAATAATAAATTTTGTTTACGTATGTGCGTGTGTGTGCGAGCGTGTAAGTAAACAATAAGCTAATCGTTTCTGATTTAACAATATCACGGTTGCTTTAATATAATGATTTAAATTTACATTTAGAGCTTCGCTTAAATATGATATAATAAAAAGAAAGCGGATATTGCGATCAAGAGCACGCCCAATCAAACCGCGCCTGAAACCTTTTGTTACGAAGTCGTCTTTGACAGTCTTCATGGTTTTAATTTCATCTATCTTTAGGTTGTTTGTATTTTTTATCTCAAATATTCCTACGTTACCATCACTTTTGCTTTTTAGGGATTTTATCTATATTGTACTAGAGATCTTTATCCAATTTTTGATCTATTTTCATACCATTATACATAACATTTAATATATTTATTTATACATATCGCTCAATATATTTTACAATATTTAACCCTCATACTCGATGGATTGTTTTTATTTACTGGATTGTATATATTTGTAATACTGTTTGTATTTTAATGAAAGGTTAAAATCGTTCAACTGATAGGGTTATAGTGGGAGAAATAGTTAAAAGTATTTGAAATTTAATATGTTCAGAAAGTGGTGACATTGTTATATTTTATAAAGATTCTAGTATTAAAGATAAAGTTGTTGTGAAATATGAAAGTAGTGTCAATGTTCATATTTATAGCTATGTCTATTACATCGTTGACAAACTATAATCACAATGATGACACAAGAAGAAACAGAGGCCACTTCATTCACATATAAAAAAGTGTTATTAATGATAGTGATGTAAATATACCTAGTAAAGCTAATGGTATGTTAAGGATTTCCGATTCAGGTATATAAGTAATTGCTAACATTTATATAAAGTTTTACACATATTTTCAATGTGTACGTTTTACATTTGAAATGTTTGCTTCACATCCTAAAAAATAATCAACTGAGTAGTGTTATCTATAAATGATATACATAACTCATCAAAATAGACAATGAACATTAGAATTATATTGTGCAATAATATGATGACTTGTTTAGCCTTCTGAGTGCCCTGCTAGTGTAGCTTGGTTGTGTCGGAGGCTGCGTCCTGTAGACGTTGCCTTGTTGATCTTTGTTCCGTCTTTTGTTCTCACATATATCATTTGATATTCATTAATTTGTTTGAGTGTTGTTACCTTTGGAAAGTTCTTTAAATGTTTTCATTGAGATGCTTACCAGCATAACAGTTACATTAAATGGGGTATTAAGAGACTTGGTTTCTAATTACCGGATTGATAAAAGAATATATTTATTTATATTATCTCAAATATGCTTTTCTTATTTTTTAATACTATTATCAAAAATGGTAAAACATTACAGTTAGTATTCAATTGAATACAATACTTTAAACCACAAAAACAGTATTTGAAATTATAATAAATCAAATTAAAGTGTTAATTGCTCAGTATCAACAACATGGCAAAACATGCGAACGATGTAAGAATATGAATTCTAACACTATCGGAAATGTTTCCATATAAACAAAGAAGGCCCAAAGCGAGCATTATTCTACAACAATGCACTGGCCGTCCTAATTATCTCCTTGTGTATTTTCACATTGAGGGCGCCATTTTGTTAATAAAAAAACAAATTTTTGTCGAATTTTGTTGTGCAAACTGTCAAGAATGAAAGAAAATGGTCTAACTAAGAAAATGAATCCGAACACCAATATCTTTAATACAGTCGTTAACGCTGTACAGACGTTTAAAGTGTTGTTTACGTGACGTCACAATGTAACGCCAAACAGCACGCGCAAAACAATCAAAACAAGCACGCTATTTTAATGTCGCAAACGAGTTAAGTTTTACATTTATTTCACTTTTAATAATTTGTATTTCGCTTTGAAAATTATAGACCGAAATAAAATGAACAAACAAAGTTTTATCAACGTTTTTAAAATTCGTTATTCTCAAAATTTTTCAAAACACGGTAGATTTAACGACAGTTTTTTTCAACCCACTTGAACGGCCTTTAAAGAACGTTTCTATTGGAAACTCTGAGGCGAAAAACAAATTTAACCACCAAACATAAAGTCCAACGTTATAATAATAATCATATTTTTCCTTGACGTGTTAGAATGGACATAGATATTAATTCGTCGTGCATTATTGTATAATGATGCACGTTTTTCGTTCAATGCTTTGTAATTAATCACTCAGGCCTATCGGCCTTCGTGATTATAATACTACGCATTTGAACTCAAACCGTGCATTATTCTACAACAATGCACTCAGAATTGATATCTATTTCCTAAGTATAAACTTGTTGAGCTATTGGCTTTATTGTTATCCTAAAATCTTTTGTCAAAAGCGAAGAGATCAGTTCAAGTGTTTCAATTTCATTGTTTACGTTACCAGCATTACTCATTTCTTCCATGTTTCTTTTTATTTCAAGCGGTATTCAATGCAAAGCTATGCAGTAACTCATAAACAGCTGCAAAAACTATTCTAGATCCAGTTAGCGTCTCGTTCAGTATATCCTCGACAGCTGTGTCCAATTAAATTCAGCATTGTACTGAATGTTAACCTTTAAATAATTTCTTACACAGTTTTACTAATGATATTCAAGCGTTTGCATCATACGATCCTCTAGCTTAAATATAACTGAATCCATTTATATCAATTTAGCCTTGTTTTTATTTCGGATCCGTTCGGATCCATAATGTACGCCATCTTCTTTTTTTATTCATTTTTCAAGTTTAACAAATCTATATTAAATCTATTTGAGCTCAAAAGCCATTGAAAGATTTTATTGATACTTTCATAAAGGAAATAGATATCAGTTCACCGAACACATTTCTTGTCATCACCTTTAACTGATTTCGATCCTTTGTATTTATAACATGTCTAAGCGTGCCAGACTTGTTACTTTTAGCCTTGTTATGATTTAATGAGGAAGAAAGAAATCCTTTTTTATATATATATTATGATTATACCATCTAATAGGTCAATTATAAATACATTTTCTGCTCAAAAGTATAACAAATCTGATTGTTTAAATGTTATTAGAATTGAAGAGAATTTTATATAGATTAATACAACCCAGTAAATATTTCCGGTTATAATCTAAAAACAATAAATAAATTCTTTTTAAATGATGCGACGACAGTAAGCTTATTAACAGTAAATATGATTCAAAGAAAGCATATTAATCAATGTGATTTTCTGTTACTTGTAGGTTAGTTTTTAACAACATAAAATGAGTTCAATGGAACCTTTAACATTTCTTAACAACTGAATTTATTGCGAAATAAATGTTTTTATGGTCACTTACACGCTTGATAGTTGGTTTCATTAGGTCTTAAGTCATAGGTCGAAATATATTGGGTCGAAAAAAGCCGTTCTTGTAAGTACAATAAGGTAATCGTTACGAGTAAGTACAATGTGATAACTTACGTCGGCTATTTTAGAAGAAAATACCTCATAACATTTTTCAGTAGCCTAGTCAGTATTTTCAATTTCTAACAAATTTATGAAAATCAAAAGGATGTTTGTGTATGTATATAATTCTATATAAAAATGACTATTCTTTAAACTTCAGGATATATGTTTCATGATAATATATTTTATATACAGTTTTAAGAAATATTCTTAGACCCCAACCTTTGATAATTTTTCGGGATATATTTGTATAAAATTTCATATTTTTTTTTTTCAGAAATAGTTGCTTGCCTTGTATACAATTATTTTGTTATATTATAACTTTCATATCAACATTGTTTTATGTTTTTTCCTTCATTTATTATTAAATGGCCATTTCACAATTTTATGTTATTCTGATTACTTTCATATCAAAATTGTATTATATGTTTTTTCCTTCGACGTCATTTATTATTAAAAGGCCATTTAATAATAACTGATGGAAAACATATTATACAATGTTTACATATCATTTATTGAAGAAATATCACTACCATATTTCAGGATTTTACTTTCTGATAAATAAATATTGCTGTAATGCTTAGAAAGCTCTACAAACAGAAATCAATTAAAACAAATAATATTCTTTCAAGAAATTCACGCAAGATAATTGCTTGATAAACAAAATCTACTGAGCTCTTAAAAGGAACCTAATTGATTATATATGTGGATTCTCTGATTCAATCACTGTTAAATTGGAAAACATATCAGCAAACATGTCTTGGTTTCTGTGATATATTTGAAGTCTATATTTGAGATGATAGTAGTTATCACAATCGGTATCACGAAACGACAAGAATGCCAGTATAATCTATTTGACATGAGATACTTATTTATCCCTGCAATTGTAGTAAACAATTAGATATCTACAAAATTAATGTGGAAGGAATGTCTTAAAGGTTTTCACTTTACTGATATTACAGCGTTTTTTTATACGTACGGCGGTTATGAACTGTATATCCGTTTATCCATTCCTGCAAATTCTTTTTCAACATTTGAAAAAAGTGTACAGAATGAGTTTTCTTGCTTCCTGCGTATAATGTTTGATCATTCTAAACCAATGGTTAGGGATGATATTGCTTTAAACGAAAATGTTTCAATTAAATCTTTCCCCTCATTCAATTATTGCGTTAAGTGTACTCTTATTCAAAATATTTGGCGATAACTTTGAGCAATTATAATTATAATTATATCATTATGTGATTATCATTATATGGCTCGACTAGTATTATCTGCCACTAAATGAAGTCAAAAACATACACCAGCCGGAAAAAAACAACAACTTTTTCATGTTTTTTTTGCAAAACAATGATCTGTATACATGGATCATTTTAAATACTGCTCCTCGTAATGTATCTTTCTTTGTAGGATTTATTTTT
>NW_026854893.1:0-71190 GCF_026571515.1 Ruditapes philippinarum
GGTACCTGTGTGTAAAAAAACAAATATATAGTAAAAATGGAATCTGCTATACTTATATCCTTACCTCCTTTTTACCATTGTTATAGTCACCTCATGTACATTTATGTGAAAAAATATCAGGATATCTGCCTCGTCAAATGTGAAAACAACATCCGTAGTAAACGTTTGGTTATGCCAAAATGTTTGATATAAATAATATTTGTATATCATTTTCCTTTCCAAGTCACTTGCAAAAAAGAAATGAATTTATCATTTTGTAAGCTAAAGCCTTAGAACTATAGATAGAAATGAATTTATCATTTTCTAAGCTAAAGACTTCTATAGATAGATACTCGCGTATGCCATAGGCGAATTTAAAATATCGTGACTGACATGTTTTCTGTCCTTTCCGTTCTTTACGTGTATTTTCTAAATAAAGATGATCATTTAATAATGATAAAATGGAAACATTTGGGACGTGATGACAACGATGTCTCTAAATATTATCCGCTAGTTCAATGGTAGATATTTCCAGTTTATCATGAAAATATTTGATTGTCAAAACACAACAAAATGCACCATTCATACCAACATCCCAGTTTTTTCGGGGAAGGGGGTGCCCGTACTCTCCTTTCCGGATGTGAGCCCCCTCCCTTATCTACCTTGTAGCCGCGTGCGTCGTCAACTTTACCTGTGTACTCGTCCAAATGTAGTCCAGGGTTGTTCAGTTCTACATCAAATTAACAATACATACACTGATGACTAGATCACATAGAGGATAGATATATAATTCATGATTGCTGGTATAAATTTTATTTTTATATGACCTTGCCGATTTTTGATTGCTAATAGTTCGTGTACTTTATTGAATTTAATGCTGGATATGGAACACATATCCACATATGGATCACAATGTGCATTTTGTCCATTATTCCCATCATACGTTGCTGATATCTAAAGAATTGATCGAACAAAGGTTTGTGTGGTATGTGTGTCATTATTACAGCTCAAGATTGCTTTATTATGAAGTGTTTTGAGCTTATTTTTAGTCTTTTTCTTTATCCTCATGTTGAACACCTGAGCCCACGGCAACCAAAATTTCTAATAAAAAAAAATTATAAAAAAATAGAATTTCGATCTTCACCAATAATGTTCATATTTTAAAAATAAAAAAAATAACAACAACTCAGTTGTTCAAATTACCGTTCCATATAGTCCTAATTAGGGAGTTTAACTAGCATACGTTTTATCGAAAACCAGCATATCTTTTAAATCGATACATTTGTCGTTGAACCACATGAAGATGCCCCTAGTGTTTTATACCTATAACAAATCTTTTGAAGCAGCTTCCCATTACATTATTGGTTTACTTGAAATACATACTGTATATTAAAAAAAATGCTGTGTGTCAAACAGAAAAGAATATTTTTGAAAATTAAATACAATTCCAATATAATTGTAGGGAAGGGAGACAATTCAAAACAAAATATCATTATAATTTATAACCTACTTATTCCCCTTTTGCTACGAAGCAGCTCGAGTGGTAACTGGATCCGTATCAGTTTTAAAGAGAAAGGAAAACAGACATACATGTGTGCCAGCTTTCAGACAGACGCACATCCTACCGTTAGTTTGTATATATATAAAAGAAAAAAACAACATATTTTTTAGTTATTACCGAAATATATATTGTAAGCGCAACTATATTTTACTATCTGCTGAGACGGCGTTCGCGGTTTGAAAATTATTTATATTTGTTAAGAAATACTATTTATTTAATAGTGATTTCACTACAATAGCCAGAAGAACGGAACTTTATTTAAAGTCGACTTCCATCAGCGCTACAAATATGGAATAATCTTCCAACAAACATTTGAAAAGTTTGAGTCGTTCTAACGTACGTACTTTGAAACGAAATCAAACAACTATATATTATTTATTTATATAAACCACCAGTAGTTGCATCTTTCAAATTACACTTTGCGCGATTTCCACATGTTAACCAAAGCAGAGACTTTTATTACATATTTTAAATATAGCTCTGTGACCATGGTGACCAAATCCACATTAGAACATTGCAGCTATATTGTCACACTAACTAAGAGAGTACTTTTCTGTAAGTATACACTGCAAATACGTAGATATACATAAAAGATATTGAGAGAAAAAAACCATTGAAAAAACATTTCATGGTAGATCTATGAGCAGTTTGGGGAAATATAGATGATTTATATCATAGAGCAATGAAGCTAAATATACATGTTTATCAACATGAACCGCGGCGCATGAGTGTAATAAATATAGAGGAAATTGAATGAGTGTATAAATTCAATACTGAATTTATTGGCGAGCATAATACTATTTTATTCAAACGAGTGCAATAAATTCAGAAATGAACTTACACGAATTTAAATATTTAATTTATCACATACCCAAAATAAAGACCGTTTAAAGTGAAATAAGAGTCATTTTTCATTGACGCGCCTATAGTATAAACGCTAAACATTTAGCGCGTCTTTACACCATGTTTGTACGACGTCACGTCAAAATATATGCACGCGGCCGTGCAATACCATTTTTACGGAGTCGCATTTTTACGGAGTGTGTGATAAAGCCGTTTATCACACACTCGTGCATTTTTACGACTCCGTAAAATGGTATTGCACGACCGTGCATATATTTTGACATGACGTCATTAGCGTTTCAATATACAAACATAGAGTAAAGACGCTAAATGTTAGCGTTGTATTAATTAATACTATACAGGCGCGTCAATGAAATGACTCTTTTTCACTTTAAATGGTCTTTATTTTGGGTATGTGATATTAATTCGTGTAAGTTCATTACTGAATTCATTGAACTCGTTGAACTCGTTGGTGGCCCTAATCTATGAAAATAAACGAAATCTAATATATATCCCAGCTGGGTCTTTCACAGGCACGAGTATCGGACCTGGGCAGAAATGCAAGTAAAAATATGCTAACTAACTACAGTTAGAAGATATTTATGCAGATATTTTAGGTTCAGTTCAAATTTTATTGTATGTTGACAATAATTAATAACAATTAATTATCTAAGTATTAATTATTATTTTGTTGCTGCAAGCCCTGAGCTTTAAATAGTGGAGAATCCTAGAAATGCATTTTCGGTTTCATGTTAAATATGGCGCCAAAATGCGATAAACACAGACTATTTAGTTTTTATTTATTGGGTACCATAAAATGCTTGACTTTTACATTGCCAGTAAGTTGTGCAATAATGGAGAAAATAAATATTCAATAAGGTCGAAAATAAATGGGGTTGCAAGCTGTTGCGCAATGAATTTAGTAAGTACAACATAGAATAGTTCTATATTTAGTAACAGCAGTCTCTACTTTATATGTGAAATTCTGTGAACCCGACCAGAATTATTTTCTGATTTACCACGTGCAAACCCCGTTGAACTTCCTTTTCTAATCGGATCACAAACCAAATCAACATGCCCGTAAGTATTGGTGATATTTTAACTAAAATATACGGCAGTTTCTTTATTTTAGAAGGAAGAGATGAATATTGTATTGGCCAATGTCATTGCCGTTACGGAATTTATCGAAACGTGCTCAGTTTTACCTAAATGGGATGTTTAAAACTTTATTTTTCGGAAATGTCAAATTCACTGAGATCTACGTCAGATCATCAGCTATATTTTCAAGGCGTATGTTTTCATATTCAATGTATTGTCATGCAGAAATAGTTGTAGCACGTTAAATATATAGATCTATTTTAAATGGATAGATAGGCATCGGATAGATAGCTTGATGAAAAATTTGCACTGACCTGACATAAGGGAATCCGGGTCAGCTCGGCCCTAAAACATACTCGGCCCCCGAGTCAGCTCGGCCCTATTCCAACTCGGCACGGGTCAACTCGGCCCACTTTTAAAAATGGGTAAAGGACATCAATGGACTCCTATTGTCACGGGCTATTATTATCAATCAATGTGTATGTTTGTTAAAGATACCGATTAATTAGGTGATAATTATGATTGACTCATTCATTCAAATTTGATTAGTGACCACCTGAAATTAATTAGAAGCTTATATGCTGTTAAGTAAACACGTTTTTGTTTCATATTTTTTTGAAAATTACTTTACAAACAAAATGCATCTAAGGAAACACATTTATATTATATCTATATTCACAGGCACAAGTATCGAACCTGGGAAGAAAAAATATGAAGTTATTTTATCAATCTGTTCATATTTTTTCTTTCCAGGTTCGATAATCGTGCCTGTGTCTATATCAATTTTATCGAATCTGCAAGACAAATAAATTACTTTTCTTTCTAAATATACTTTATTTCCGCAGAGGTACAATGCATAATTATATAATAATAATAAGATATTTCTTATTATTCATTTACCTTTACAACATGCAAAGCAAAGTAAATACGTTATAGGCCTATATATTTTTGTAAAGTGGGCCGAGTTGACCCGTGCCGAGTTGGTATAGGGCCGAGTTGACTCTTTTCCGACATAAGGAATACACTAGTTCTGGCTTCCAAAACTTTATAAGCCGCTATTTAATATTTTTGTTTTTCATCTGATGCGGCATTAAAGTTTTGGATTAGACCCGTTACGAAACCTAACCAGAATAACATAAGTTGATTTATTCTTGTTTTTCACTTGCAAATACACTTGACCTAGTCCTAATTATAAGACCTATATCACAGGGGGCCCACACAGTGTTTGGATGGTATATACTGCTTGATAGTGACCTTAAAATGAGATTTTAGTCATAACCTTATAATATGTATATAAATATAGACAAGGGGCATTACTCGGTAAATAGAGAATTTTCGATCACCCTCAAATTCATGCGAGATTTTCCACTAATTAAATAAAAAAAATCCAAAAACTATACTGCGTTGCATAGCTTATATAATCCACAATTGATAAACACTAACTCTATTTTGATTCCCTTAGCCCATTTTAAGAAATTTATTCAAAACCGTTCACTTCTGTCACAAAATTGCTTAGTCGTACGAGATGTCGCAACACCAAATTCCACGGGTAAAATATCAATTTTAAAAGCGGGAGGTACAAATAAACGCATGCAAACAATAACACAACATAGTTTCTATTACTAACCTGCGCAAATAGTCGTGAAGCGCTCTATATTCGTCTGTTTCGAACGAAATCTTCAAATCAGAGCAGAAATCTGCTTCGACGTAGACATCTTGGGGAAACCCCGGTCACGTGACCAGCCGGTGAATCGAGACCTTTCATTGGTTCGGTAGGAACTTTGTTTATAACAACAACCAATGAAAGGTTTCCATACACCATGACCAGAATTTCCAACATGTATTCGCCGAAGCAGATTTCTGCACTGATTTGAAGATTTCGTTCGAAACAGACGAATATAGAGCGCTTCACGACTATTTGCGCAGGTAAGTAATAGAAACTATGTTGTGTTATTGTTTGCATGCGTTTATTTGTACCTCCCCCGTTTAAAATTGATATTTTACCCGTAGAATTTGGTGTTGCGACATCTCGTACGACTAAGCAATTTTGTGACAGAAGTGAACGGTTTTGAATAAATTTCTTAAAATGGGCTAAGGGAATCAAAATAGAGTTGGTGTTTATCAATTGTTGATTGAATAAGCTATGCAATACAGTATAGTATGTGGATTTTTTTTATTAAATTAGAGGAAAATCTCTCATGAAATTGTGGGTGATCGAAAATTCTCTATTTACCGAGTAATGCCCCTTGTCTATATTTATATACATATTATAAGGTTATGACTAAAATCTCATTTTAAGGTCACTATCAAGCAGTATATACCATCCAAACACTGTGTGGGCCCCCTGTGACCTATATACGTAACCTATTTCATATTTATCATTCATTAATCTGATATTTTACATTTTTCATTTTCCATGTTACGTTAGGTCTTAACAGATCTTTGCAAAATCGTGTAGCAAAAAAATTGACATTAGACATCGATTTAGATCTAATGCATTTAAACAATTAAAAGAGCGTGTATTTACATAAATTTTGAACTATTTATGAACAAAACTAAAAATTAAATACCTTTTAACAAAATAATTGAAATGTCACACCCGAAAAGTCATAATTAAATCCTCTCATTTAATTAAATTCCATGTACAGCCGATATACAAATGGCCGCCATACAGTGCGCGAAATCTGATTGGCTAATTCAAATGCAAGCATTATTTATAAATGAGTCCAGAAGTTTCTAACGGAATATTTTTTCAACGAAATAATTGCCCATGCACCGTCAGTGTGTTCGAAAATATTTTTCCGTTCAAAAAATTGGAATCAATCTGTAAAACGCTTTACTTAACCAATATGGCCGATGAGCGAAATAGATTGATATTTATATTTTATTTTTAATTGATAAGTAAATTGTTTGAAACTTTTTGTTAATGATAGACCATGCAATTGAAAGAACAGAAGATAAGCTTTTGAATAAAGCTTGAAAGGCAAGTCAACAGACATTTTTTTAATTTTTCAAAATGCTACGCGTTTTTGAGCAATAACTATTAGACGTCAGGCTTGACCAACATAAAACTATAACAAGCCTGTAACGTCTAATATATTGGACTACACTTGACCCAATCAATTCTTGTGCATTTTACGATAAAACAATTATTTTAATATCGTTCTATACCAATTAAAGTATCAAAATAGTAATACTGTCATTAAAATTGCCTATTTAACTGTAAAACATCAATTTACGCCGACTACAGTCGGCCATGACATTCAGGTGCCACGCGAGACCTCGTATGACGTCATTCGCGGGAACAGATTTGAATAGAGTCGTGTACTATATTTAGAACATTTTGTTGACATGATTTCGATATTTTTATTCAAGATAATGTTTTTATTTATTTTCATTAATTTTTAAGTACTTAAATATGATTTTATTGAAAATAAAAGTCAGTAAATCACCCTTTTCAATATCTTAAAAAAAAGTAATTTATAGAAATATTTGAGGCACATGGGTTCATAAAGGTCAATCTCGTAATCACGTGGTCAATCATTTTGGCAATATGGCGGCCAAGTGCCGAAATTTTTACCTGTCTGAAACTATTAGGTAGTTTATGTTCGTAATAAGATTTTTATTTGTCCATCATTGCCTTATCAACAGATTATATATAGTTTTATCAAGGTATGCTTCACTTTACTTCATGGCATGTTCGATGAATAAATACGAGCGTGTCAGGTTCCTGGCACGATTATTGGTGGACTTCCCTATGGGGTTATCTTCAGTGTTCACGTCATGTCATAGTATATAAACGGGTACGCTGAAGACCTTAAGCAGGGCTCATCCGGAAGGGCGATTCAGGCGAAAACTTCGCCGTGTATATTCCAATTTCGCTCTTCCGATTGATCAAAGAGAAGTCAACATCGCCGATAAAATCTTAATTCCCAAATAGTAATTACTTAGCGATGTAAAGAGCAGAGATTGTATCCGCCCATATGACGACCGCTAATTATCATTACCCAATCAGAGCGTCGCTTTATACTACCCTTCTACCTGTAAGCGAAGCGATAGACCGCCTACTCTAAACAGTAAATAATGAGAGCATCGGCCCGAAACGGTATAATTGTGTGATAGTTTTGCGAGTTTAATACGGGATTTGGCGATAATTATAAATTGTTTTTTCCCCGATTATCTAAACAAGTGCAATCTTCCCTAATTGATATTGATATACACGATGCACTTCGATTGTGGGTTTTTAACCCGAGTAAAGGCGATGTGCGGTGGATTTTTCACGGCTATCACAAAACTGTTAGTCAATTAAAAATAATCAATTTCATTAATGATCAGCGACCAGATTAAAAACTTAATCATAGTTTTGAATGATTTCAGTCTGTTAACATCAATTTTTACTGTAAAATTGTTATGTCGCTCATGTCATGGCTACAAGGCGAAATGCCGAAACCGAGCAGTAAGAAAGTTACTGATTCTGATAGTTACACCTACGCGAAAATTTAAGAAAGCCAATTCGCAAAAACCTTGCGATTGGTATGTTGTAGACAGTAGGGGTGTTTGGCATTGTTCTCTTTGTAGAAATGCCAAAGTTTACGCACGTGGGGAAGACATCGCGGCTTGACTACATATCGGTCGTATATCATGTAACGTGTATATAACTGGAAAGAAGTGTTCGTATTGTTTCAAAATAAATTCGTAAATATGACGCTCAGATTAAGATTTATCAATATTGTAAATTTTAAAAAGCATTATTTATACTGTAAAGATATTACCGAATTTAACATTACATGAAAATAAAGGGAGGTAATTAGAAATTAATTTTCTACAATTTCTCAGTCAAATTTTTCAATAAGAAATGAATGTATGTAATTTTAGTGATCAAATATAATGTGCACAAATGTTTGCAGTACATATTTTACATATTCTTTGATGTTTGAAAATTGTTTTATAAGCATAATTATATGCATATAAATGTGACATTACAACGTTCAGGACTTAGAGAGAAATTGCTGTTCCCAGAACAGAATAGAACAGATATTATTAATCAATATCCAATGTGACTTCATCTTCTTTTAAAGGTGAGGAAAGTAAAGTAACAAATATGAAATTGATTTTATCATCATACCTTTTCTTACACATTATTATAAAAAAATGTACATGAAAATAAATAAACACATATTTAGAGAAAGCTTATAAATAACTGATCAATAGATATCAAAAATAATTTTTTATATTCATATTTGCAGCTCAAAAACATTTAGATGCAATTGCCTGATCTACAACTAAATAATTAATCTACTTTTAATTAATACTACTATTAATTAATAAACTGGAGAAATATTATAAGTGATGTTAATTGTGTTTATATTATAATTAAAGGATGTATAGCCATGCATGTTAATGCATACACATTGGGTTGTTTCCCTTCTCCCTAATTTTCGCGAGGTCGTCACTTCTCCCTAAAATTTCCCCCCAGGATGAGCCCTGTTAAGCTAGGAATACACCAGTTTGACCTGCATATAGTTGCATGGAGCTAAATATAGAGTACAGTTATGTCCACATATCTGTGATAGTTGGAGGGGTATTTCATGTTTGTGTTTAAAAATGTTTGTATTCATACAAGTAGTTTTCAGCACAATCATTGATAACAAATCTCAGAGTTACAGTGTTGCATCTAGAATTTCAAAATTATGGGGGATTGTCCCCCACTCAACTGAAAAATGTGGGGGATTTGAAAAAAATGTGGGGGACATACAACCTTACAATATGACGTACCGAAAAGAATTAATTTATTTTACATTTAGGCATTTTTGACAGCTATCGTCCACTCAAAAACCGAAGTAGAAAAAATAAAGTATTGACGAATACTACAAAACACACATGAGATGACCCAGTCAGTCAGCTGCTACACGTGATTCAGTATGTATTTTAGTCAAAACCACAAGTGAAAACAAACATGGCTGAAGCGTTCAAGATACAATGTAGATAAACTGAATTAAGTTGAAAAGATTGTCAGATGCGCGACTTGTCGCGCATTGACTTCATTTAAATGCGCGATCTGCATAAAAAAATGGGCAAATCGCGCAATCGCGTGGCCTTGATGCAACACTGGAGTTAATAAAACTCAAAACAACAATCTATTTTTGCCTATCCACCATACAGTTTAAGTAAAGTGCTTTACAGATTGATTCCAAATTTTTGAATGAAAGAAATATTTGTACATGCTGGCAAATATTTCATACAAAAATATTTTATTTGAAACTTGACTTCTTTAAACGTATGCATTCAGTTAGACAATCAGATTTTGAGCTTAAAGTGATGGCCTGCTGCCATTTGTTTATCGGCTGTATAATTTAATTCAATAAAATTATTTAAATATGTGACAGTTTAAACTTTTTTGTTCACAGGAATAAATTTCTATTTTACTTTTGTTCATGAAAGCTCAAAATTAATTTAAAATGGCTTACTTGATTTTTCATTCCCCCAAATTTTTCTGAATATGACAACAATAAATAATTTTGTCTGGATGCTTTGAATATATGCAATTATTATATGAAAAGAAGTGTTTGAAACAAGACTAAATGCTGGACAAAGGACAAGGTTAATTTCATTACCAATTAAACATACATGTGAACTCTCCCACTTTAAGTGGGAGACTCCCTCTTTCTGCAGGCATATTTTCAAAGATTTTTCTTAAAATAAGGGGTATTTTCACAAATTAAAGAAATCTCCCTCTTTTTGATGTCAGAACTTCCTTCTTTGTTCATTGCAAATTCTAAAATCTCCCTCTTTTTGAAGAAAAATCTCCCTCTTGATCATGGAAAAAAGTTCACATGTATGATTAAAATGGGTCAGAACATTCAGCACATTTTAAACTGATGACAGTTTATAGTCTGTATATCCGACTTTAATTGAGTAAAATGGTGACTACAAATTCTTGCCTCACTAAATATGAACTGAATGAATTTCATTGCATCATGGCCGAAAATACAAAGTTTGTTCGCCAAAAAAAAAACAACCATGCTCTGAAAGAAACACTGATTACTCTTAAGTTTACATATATATCAACATCTATCGATCTTATGCTTGACAGACAATTGACAGTTTTGTCTGTTTCTAAAATTTTCGTATTTCCCTTATTGTAGCCTACTAGGATCTCAAGATGTTCTCAAATTTTACCAATTTTCTTATTAAAATTTCAAGGAAAACATTCATGAACACTGAGTTTCTATACAAGACGACAAGTTGAAGTGGGGCATTTATATTTGAATTTTTACAGTATTCAGTGCAGTTTTTCAGCTGAATGCGTTAATCCTGAATTTATTTCTCTACATTTTACAGTTAGCTAAAGATTTACTTCATCCTAGTGCAGAGGAAGAGAAGAGGAAATGCAAGTTGAAGAGATTGGTCCAGAGCCCAAACAGCTACTTCATGGACGTTAAGTGTCCAGGTGAGGAAAGTCTAGACATAACTAGCGGTGTCAGGGTTAGAAAAAGTGCTAACCATTTAAATGGCGACCTAATTATAGCTTTGACCATACTCTAATAAAATCCTTACATTTTTGAAATTAACTTTGTTTCCTTATGACAAGATATGATATTTTGTTTGTATTTTGTTGTACTTAAATTGATTACGATACATATCGGAATATGGAGTAACTATTTTCGTTAGGGTTGCACCAATGTACCGTATTCAATCAGATCAGGGGAAAAAATACATTGTTGAGTACAACTTAAATACAGACAAATTGTCATATCTTGTTGTAAAAAAAGGCAATATTTAGAATCAGTTAAAAACTTTTTGCCTCTGTTAGATACTAACCTAGTTATTAGTTATTGAATTTTCTAACTGGTTTTAAGCTGAAAATAGTTAAAACTGACTGTATCCGTTTAAACAGATAAAAAACGGGACACCCCTACATGTAACAATTCTAACTGTAATCTAGATATTAAAATAAAATTTAAGTTTCCAAAAGTTATGACTTACATTCTGTAGCATTCATCAATATTGCAGAGATCACAAATTGAACATGTCCACTCAATTAAAGACAACTAAAGTTTAGCTGCATACATATTCTTAAAAATCAGAAATGAAATGCAGGAACAGTAACTCTATAGTTCTTACAGAGTAATGCTCATTTAATCACTGCCAAGCACTGAGAATGGTCGAGGGCACTTTATCCAGGCTCTTGTTTTACTAAGACTGCTTGTTACACACAAATTTATACTATCACTGTGGGCATTCTTGAAACAGCATGTGTCTTTGATCGCAATTGTAGGTCACTATTTGAGAAGCATTTTGTTCAGGTTTACTCCCCTACATTCCAGGGTCTTTTATATGAAGCATTGAATAATAGGAAGAGCTGTCTTTCATTGTATGGTGTTTTATTTAAGATAACCAAAGTATAAATAAATAATAATAGTTAATACAGCGTCTATAAAGAGGGGGGATTTTTATCGAAAAGTGAGAATTTATTACATTTGTTGATCTTTTTCTTTCTTTCTCTATGTAAAATTTTTCCCTGCCTCTGAAAAAATGGGGGGTGGGGGAATTCTAAAAAATATCAGTGAATCCCACCATTCCCCTCCTAGAATAGACACTTCAAAAATATGAATAACCTAATCTATTCTATAAGGCAAAATAAAAATAAAATTTGAGAAAGAATTCATTGTTTACAATATCTCTGTTCATTTTTCAGGCTGTTACAAAATAACCACAGTTTTCAGTCATGCACAGACAGTGGTTTTGTGTGTCGGCTGTAGTACAGTCTTATGTCAGCCTACTGGAGGAAAGGCCAGGCTTACAGAAGGTAAAATCTCTTTTCTTACAAGTAAAATATGCAGTTAAGCTGTGTCTGCCAATGATTCAGATTGGGTTAGGCTTATTTTATAGCCGTTTTCAGTCATATTCCCAATTGAAAATAGCCATCCTAGACCACGATTCTTTGCATTCATGTAATCAATGCAAATTTTTTTGTTTTCCCAATTTTGATTCTTTGAACAAAACATGGCTAGAATTCCCAATTCCATGGGTATGGGTCATGCTCCCAAAATCCTGGAAAAAAATCCTGGTTAGCCCTACGATCTAGAGTCATTGAAGTTTCTGGAGAAATACATGCAGTATGCCCATCGGCCGAGATTATTACTATTCCTTAGACAATAATACTGACTAATATGACCTATACTGTGTCCATGTGACGTAAAACCCAAACAAACAAAGACTAATTTTCATAGTAAAATGTCAACATTTCATCAAATCATTTAATCCCCGGACGATTACAGATGCATTGCTTAGTAGCTGAAAACTTGAAAGCTCTAAGAATAGTTGTCATTACCTTAAACTGCAAATAAAGTTAATATACAACTATAAATGGCAAATGACCTAAGCAATTAATATTGAGACTGATGAAAAAATACCACGACTTTCTGTCCATGAAACAAATGTAATTATTAGAAAATGTCCTGCTTAATGTATTATATATTTATATATATTGTTTATAGCTTAAATGGAAAATGAAGATAACGCATGTTAAATCAAGATGAACATTTTTTGCTCGGATGTAAATGAAGTTAACTTTGGTAATAAACCACGATATCGAAAGGAGGGAGTTTTCTTTTGAAAATACCCCTTATTTTATGTAAAAACTTTGAAAATATGGCAGCAGACTGCTAAAAGCAGTGTCTATTTTAGGAGGAGCGATGGGGGGATTCACCCAATATTTTTTAGAATTCCCCCCTATTTTTTCAGAGAAGGGGAAATTTTTACGTAGAGAAAGACAAATGTTATAAATTCTCACTTTTCGATAAAAATCCCCCCTGGTTTTCGAATCCTAGAATAAACACTGTAAAAGTGGAAGAGTTCACATGTATGAATATTATTAATAAAAAAACATACATATCTACCTAGACAGGAAAAGTAGCTGGTAGTACAATGGCAAACAAATGTTGTTTGGTTTTTTTTGATTGCCTAAAAATATTTCTATTATTTGTGATTTACAGGCTGTTCATTCAGACGAAAGCAACACTAAACAGACAATGAAGAAAGAAAAAAAAAGCGTGTAGAGGATTGATTACAATGGTTATATTGTGATAGACTGTGCTACAGTTTTCATTGTGTTAGACTGGTTCTCTTTTTGTCATCCTGATAGACTGTGTTACAGATTTCATTGTGACAGACTGGTTTCAGTCAAAAATATTTTTCTTTTCTTAATATCATTATTTAAAATACCATTAAATCAGTCATCTACATGATAACCTGTGTTTGTGTTGATATATTGTGAAGGGCTTTATTGGTAAGGTTGCTGATAACCAAATCACTAGTCGATATGTTTTGATGTGCGAAAACTAGATTCTGAGATATTTTGTACTGGGTTAGATTCTGGCTTCAAGAGGGGAGATAACTTCAATACACAAAATAGCACTGCAATACAAATGGACTACAACAAATTACTCATTTTTCATGGTTTAAGTTTAAATTATTCCTTCATTTAAGGAAGCTGTTCAGTTAGCTTACATAAGTTTGGTAGTTATACTGGTTCTGCATGCTGGTGCACAGGTTCTTAAAACAAACTTTTTTATGTTCTATATGGACTATATACTATAATCTTTTAAAAAAACATATATAGGCTGTTTATGTAAAATACTTGATTATGTGACTAGTGCATGTGTGCTGGTGCTTAAAATAATTTACAGGGAGATCTCTGCTTGGCTGTAATTTAGTCATGTGACTAATTAGTGCAACTATCTCTTCAAAAAAAGATTAAATTGAATGTGCTAAAAGTTTACTGTCAAAAGATGCTGTGAAATGAAACCTTAGGTGACTGGACATACAGGGTTATACAACAATATTAGTGCGACTGATTTGCTTACCAGACCCAGTGTTAAAAGCACCAGTTGGTTTTTTCCAGGTTTACTTTTCAATTGTTCCAATTGTGTATGAAGCTAATAAACACTTGAATCTATTCAACAAACAAACTATTCCTAGATCCAACCAGTACTGATGCAACAAATGTAAAGCTTTTTTTTTGCAAGGAAACGATGGTTTGCCACTGATAGTGTTTGAACCAATGCAGCTGGAGCTTGATAAATTACTACTATAAACTAGACTGATATGTTAACCACTTGACCATCCAATTGCAAATGGCACTGGTTCGGAAGTTGGCAATAAATTGGTTTTAAATTGATTATGATTATCGGACATATTTTCAATCGTAATTTTACAAAAATAGACTTTATTTTCGTTTGGATGTCAGATCCACAGATAATACTGTCCTAGGATGATAACTTGAGCCTTTGTTTACATAACAAAGACCAATAACAATGCGAAAAATAGGTTAGGCAGATCAATGCCACATCCTATAAAAATGAAAATAAAAGTACATGTCATCATATGTCTTGTTAGCGCAATAGGTAGAGCAACCGTGTCAGTAATGTGTTTTACCCGTACAGGCAGAAGTTCGACTACTGGTACGACACATTTTTTTTTACCTCAGAACAGCTAATTGTTCAGAAAACAAGTTTGACCGGATTTTTCATATACATACATGAATATGATATCGAATATTTTAGTACACTGCGATCAAAAAATACAAAAAGAAAATAGAATGGAAATAAAAAAATATATACTATAAAATATATATTATAAGAAGAAAACAAAAAGGAAATCGAAAAATAAATAAAGAATAATGATAAAAAAACAGAGTAAGAAGAAAAATTGTGGTTATAAAATGACACTAAGTGGGGTTCGAACCTATGGGTACAAAACACTAATAGTTACAATTACTCCGACCTACCGAGAGAGCCATAACGGTAATACACAAACGATTCTGTAAGAATAATGCTATATAGTATATGTAAGTGTTTACTTTTACGATATCGGATAATAATCCAGATAACCCCGTTTTTCGACTTTCCCATGTACCGTTAAGACCAAATTATCATCTTAGGACAGTACACTCGCACATTTATAATTGTCCAACAACATTGACCTGGCACTTTTGCATTTGACCCTGTTGTCTGTATATTCCTTAAGTGTCAGGTCATTATTGTTCGACATTATCAAAGATTACACTGTCTGTTTTTGTTAACATCTAATACAAAGTTGTAGAAGTATTTCAGTCGGAGGTTATTATGAATAATGATTGTCTCCATAGGAGTATGGAGTGATTAATGAAAACACAAATACTACAGATTTTATCTATATTTTTATTCATTTTTTCATAAGCTTAAAAGTTACATAACAATTTTAACTAAATATGTTAATGAAGCAAAATAAATGAAGTAAATAAGTATAACCTTGTTATAAAAATGCTCAAATGAGTTATATTTCTGCTGACCTTGGGGTGATAAAATTATCAATTACCGGGGTATGTTGATTTACAGGTGCTCTGCAGAGCAAAATTTTTGCTTACTGGCAAGAAGTGTTCTTATATTTATTGCAAAGTCTTCCTTTATAAAGATTTGCAACTAATGCTATAATGAGAGCCTCTTACAAAGGTTGCCCTTTGGTTTATTAATTAAGTATTTTATGTTACTTATTAAAAAAAAGTATTTTATGATACGGCTATCAATTATATGAGCCGCGTCACAACAAAACCAACATAGTGATCAGGATCCATGCTGTATGCTGTCAGTTTCTCTACTTGTAATAGAGTTGGTAAGCGAACAGCATGGATCCTGATCAGACGGTGCGGATGCGCAGGCTGGTCTGGATCCATGCTGGTCGCAAACGCACTATGTTGGTTTTGTCGTGACGCAGCTCATATGAAATTTTGATGGGTGAGATGATAACCATCATAAACACTGATACAATCAAGACTAAAACATTTTGCTGATTTTTATGATGGGCGTAGTTGGTTTGTAATGAGAGAAAAAGAAGAATACATTTGTAAACCGCGAACTGCAAGCATTAGTTTGATGAATACATTTGATATAATGAGTACTAATAAAGCCACTAGTGAGTATTAACAGATAAAAAAATTTATGGTAACAGTTTGCGTAAGCAGAACTTCGTATTTATTTGCGCTTCACTAAACTTTCTTAGCCACGCATTTGCATAAGTTTAAACGTAAAGTTACGCTCATTTATGACTGGCGTAAATTGCACATTCTATTTAGTGAAATGCAACCAACGTAAATTTACGTGTTGCGCAAGTCTAAATTTACATAAAAAGACACGCAAAACTGATGGAATGTTAGTGAAATGCTCGCCAGTTATTTGAACTAAGGTGAAGAGAGAGGGAGAGAGAGGGAAAATAAAATCACAGAAATCTATACAAAACCCTGATTAAATCTCACAACCTTTGCTTACATCACAGTATTTCTTTGAATATCCTGCAAACACATAACATTGCTCAGAAAGAATAAGTTCCCTATGCAAATAAATAGTAATGCTATTGTTACTGGCATGTGCTGTCATTTAATAACAAGATAATTTTTTTTTTATAAGGTCAAGAAGCTTAGTAATGCTTACTGGCATGTGCTGTCAAATAACAAGATATTTGTTATAAGGTCAGGGAAGTTTAGTAATGCTTACTGGCATGTGCTGTCAAATAACAAGATATTTTTTATAAGGTCAGGGAAGTTTAGTAATGCTTACTGGCATGTGCTGTCAAATAACAAGATATTTTTTATAAGGTCAGGGAAGTTTAGTAATGCTTACTGGCATGTGCTGTCAAATAACAAGATATTTTTTTATAAGGTCAGGGAAGTTTAGTAATGCTTACTGGCATGTGCTGTCAAATAACAAGATATTTATTTATTCAGTAGGTCACAGTAGCTATTTTATTCAGGACTGAAAAGTATTGTGGCTGATTTGGTACATTTAAGTGTGTCTACTTGGCGCTAGCGACAACATGGCAAAGTGCCATACGCCAGCGACAGGATGACAAGACAAAAGGCGTACCAAATCAGCCACCATAGAAAAGTGCTGATTATTGTGTACTGAATATGGAAACAAAAGTTGAAGAAAAAAATCTCTTGAATATCTAATAGTCAAACAATATACAATAATTTCACTGGAATACTTGAAAATAATATCAATGATTTAACAGAAGCATATCGCATATATATTAGGATGATATATTAAAGGAACTCTACTGATGTCAAAAAGTGTAAAAACATAAAAATTGAATTTCTTACATAGATCAGCTGGGCACTTAAAGTAGGAAGGATATACAAAAGATAATTAAGAAATAGACATAGTACTGAAAATGAATTAACATTCATATTTTTGTGCTGTTTTAAGCCTGGCTTGAGGGAATTTTTGGGTCATTTTTCACAATTAGAATAATTAGTCTGAAAAAATGGAGTGAGCAAATAATCTTAAAATCTTGCACACAAGCTATAATTAATTGGTATATCAAGACCCATGAGAGGGAATATTAATAAAAAAATATATTTAGTCTCATAATGCCAAAAAACCTCAGTGGAGTCCTTTAAATAATTTGCAAGGCAGGTAATTTAAAATGGAAGAAGAACAATTCAACACTTTTTGTTATCATATGTTATGGCACTTCATATTTGTAGACAGAATATAGGGTCAATGCTTCTTTTTTGTCTATTTACAACATCTGCAGAAGCATAAAGACACATTTAAAGCCTGATTCCACAGGACAAAAGATTATATAAATCCTGAGGGATTCATCAGTTTTTAATGCAGGAATGCAGTTTTTTTATTATTTTTCTTACTAAATCATTATGTTAATATTCCAAAAATTTATTCCTTTCATACAATATTTTTAAATCATAAAGTATGACCGTACAAGAACAAGCTGTATTATAAATACATGAACTATTTAACTGTAGCTTTAAACTTATTTCAGATAATGCAAGATTGTGTTAAAGGCACACCAAGCCTCGGAAAAAAAATTAAAATTTTCCCTTCTTTTGAAAGAGCAAAAACGAGTCCACCAGTAATGTTTAGATATCGGTTTTAGTGTATAACATAATTATGTTAATTACCAGTAGAAAATAGGGTTGAATGTGAAATAATTTTAATTTGTCATAAAAGAAGCACAAAGTAGACAAAGTCGTATTTTGACTTCAATACAAAATACTAAATCATTGTAACTTTTAATTATTGCTAGAAAAGCAAAAGAAGTAATTAAGTGCTGATTCAGGTAAATGACCAATGAGTAACTTTTTTTCATACTATAACGGGACACAAAGAATATAACGCTTTCGAAAAATAAAAGCATTTCTGGGGCTAAACTGACCCTTAAACATTTGTAAATACATGCATGTTTTTATGTTCTGTTTATTTGCAAATAGACAATATAAGTCTCAATCTAAGTTATGTTCTGTTCCGTAACTTAGCTGAACAGCCTTCTCAAAAGACACAAATCTAATATTCCTAACATTGTTTAAATATACATTGGAGAATAGTACGTGATTTAAAATCAGAGATAATAGATCTACTAGATATGTTACATTTAAACTGTGACAAAAAAATAGTATTTTAATTTCCATTTAAACTGGAAAAAATAAATGCTGACTATCACTATTGAACACAAAATAATATTTTGACTGATCAAATTTCAAAATGTGTCTAAAAATAAATATTCATTATATTTCTCACCCTATATACATGTATAATGTCTTTAGCTTATATGTACATTGCAGCTTATATACACATACATGTACTTGCACCAGATGAGCAGCAAAAATATAAATAACAGTAACATGCAATAACTTGTACAATTACTTTAACAAAATCTTTATAACTAAACTAAACAACACACTTTGAACATTAAAACTACAATGCTAAAACACACAAAAAAAACATTATTACAATTTACACACATTCACCCACATACACACACATTCACCCACATTCACCAACATGCTCACTTAAAGACATTTTCAAAAAGGCACATGAACTTGCAAGATCAATTAACTCTTAACCTACTGGTGGCTGCAGTATCTACCTATGCAACCTCAGATAACGTGGTCTGCCCTGTTTGCTATTAAGTCAGCACTTTGGTCTGCTGTGTTCACTATTTAATGAGCACTTATTATTTTGAATGTCCCCTAATAAATGATAATTTTATCATTTTCAATTGCATAACTCTTGATATCATCAAAGTCAAGACATGATTACCAAACACTTGATATCAATTGCCAAACACTAAAGCCAGACACTCAATATTTATGGCAAGACACTCAATTATTATTCCCAGACAGTGTAGTTGTTTAACCAAATATATGAATATTTATAGTGCCTGTATAATTGTCAATATGGTTAAAATAGTAACTAAAACAATGTCTTAATGACAAAATTTCTTAATGACCAAACTTAATGATATATGAATTTGAATCAGTCTGATGAAATGAGCTTCAACCATTGGTTAATTTAAAATATCTTCTCAAAATTAACCAATAAAATATCTTGTTTTTTCTTAACTTTAGACTGGTTGATCCATGTGACCTTTTGGGTCCCATATACACAAGCAGATATGCAAACACTAAAAAAATTAGACTGGTTTCACTAATGTGGAGTTTAACTACACTAGCAGGCACATTTGGACTGGTTCTGTTCACTTGGAGGCGGTCCTTTATGTCTAGAGGGCGGTTCTATATGAATCCTTTCATCATTTTTCTCTGGAGAATTTTCGGGACTGTGAGACTGTAGTCCCGACCCTGGCGAAGTTTCATATAATTTGATCAGTCTTTTAGCTACCTCTAAAAATGCTTCCTCAATTCCTGAAATTTATATAATAATTATATAAATTAACATAATGATATACATGATGGAAATATACTGACATGTATAAATCGTTTTGTTCATATATCTTATGTATTGTGTCTTTATAATTATCATATGTACAGTACGTCCTATAACTGTTGTTATATATATACTTAACTATATATACATAATATATATAACACTTCTAAAATGTTAATTAAACGTATAATAATGGGCCGATCACAACTAAATTGTTTCTTTTTCTTTGTTGGGTTTGAAGTCTCACCAACATAATACAGGTCATATGGTGAAGGAAGACCTCAGGTGCCCCCATGTACATTATTTCAGGAAGAAGCAAGAACCACTGACATTTTGTATGCTAGCTCACAAAACAAGGTGAGCAGTGGCCTAGTGGTTAAGGTGTCTCTCAGTGATTATGGGTTTGAGTCCTAATCAAGTTACAACCATGTTTCCTCATAAGACACCAGTACTGGCTGGTTCCAGGAAGCGTACTTAGAAGTGATTAATATCAGTTGCCAGAACTTGTTTGCTTAAATAAATTTATATGTTCAAACTAAATGGAGCACAAATACCTGTATTTTTCAAGGCAGATGTTTCGTAGAATAGAGAATCTATAGAATCAGCATAATCTTTGGCATCTTCCTCCTTCACCTGTCTACCATCCTGTAGATCACACTTGTTACCAACCAGACAAGTTACTGTAATGTAGATCATAATTATGTTACCAACCAGAAGTTTTAAAGTAACGTAGATCATAATTATGTTACCAACCAGACATTTTACTGTAACATAGATCATAATTATGTTACCAACCAGACATTTTACTGTAACACAGATCATAATTATGTTACCAACCAGACATGTTACTGTAACATAGATCATAATTATGTTACCAACCAGACACGTTACTGTAACATAAATCATAATTATGTTACCAACCAGACATGTTACTGTAATGTAGATCATAATTATGTTACCAACCAGACATTTTACTGTAACTTAGATCATAATTATGTTACCAACCAGACACATTACTGTAACACAGATCATAATTATGTTACCAACCAGACATTTTACTGTAACACAGATCATAATTATGTTACCAACCAGACATGTTACTGTAACACAGATCATAATTATGTTACCAACCAGACATGTAACTTGTAACGTAAATCATAATTATGTTACCAACCAGACATGCTACTGTAACATAGATCATAATTATGTTACCAACCAGACACGTTACTGTAACGTAAATCATAATTATGTTACCAACCAGACATGTTACTGTAATGTAGATCATAATTATGTTACCAACCAGACATTTTACTGTAACTTAGATCATAATTATGTTACCAACCAGACACGTTACTGTAACACAGATCATAATTATGTTACCAACCAGACATTTTACTGTAACACAGATCATAATTATGTCACCAACCAGACATGTTACTGTAACATAGATCATAATTATGTCACCAACCAGACATGTTACTGTAACGTAAATCATAATTATGTTACCAACCAGACATGTTACTGTAACATAGAGCATAATTATGTTACCAACTAGACATGCAACTGTAACATAGATCATAATTATGTTACCAACCAGACATGTTACTGTAACATAGAGCATAATTATGTTACCAACTAGACATGCAACTGTAACATAGATCATAATTATGTTACCAACCAGACATGTTACTGTAACGTAAATCATAATTATGTTACCAACCAGACATGTAACTGTAACATAGAGCATAATTATGTTACCAACCAGACATGTTACTGTAACGTAGATTATAATTATGTTACCAACCAGACACGTTACTGTAACGTTAGTCATAATTATGTTACCAATCAGACACATTACTGTAACATAGATTGTAATTATGTTACCAACCAGACATGTTACTATATCATAGATCACACTTATGTTTCCAACATGTTACTGTTACTGACATCTGGCATTCACTCTATGAAATATATCCTGATCTTAAATGCAAAACAAACAAATACCTATAATAATATTTTGCTCTGTAACTTTTTATTTATATTTTTACTTATTGAACATAATTTCTAATTTAAACTTACTTATAGGTGTGTCAACATTCCTTTTAAGTTCTGAAAAAAAAGAATTGATTTTACAAATAAAATATATCATAATGAAATATTGTAGTTCAGAATAAACAAATTTCACTTAATCTTGACAACTCTAAATATCTTAAATGGATTTGTCCATGTTTTAACTGGGACAAAACAATGCATTGTTAGAGACAATAGCTGTTGTTTACCTGTGCTGTAATGGCTCAGTATTGGTTTAAATTCCAGGAATGGATTCTAGAATGTGTCTATAATTTATAATTTTCAACATAAACAATCATACTAAAATAAATTCTAATAAATTTCTGTAAACTAAGTTTGCAAAAGTGGAAGGTAAACAATGATTTCCCAAAGAATGTGTTTATACAATGAATATTAGTAGATATATTTATACTCAAGAAAGTCAATTTTTAATTTACTTTTTTTCTGATATGGAAATACACCTGAAGCACATGGTCCCCTGCCTCAATTTATCTTAACTACTTACCACTGACCCAGTCTTTAATATCATAAAATGTATCTGAAGATGTAATATCATATATCAACATGGCAGCATTTGCTTTTCTGTAGTACATTGGGGCCTGAAAATAATCATCATAATATACATGTAGATTTAGATACACACAGTCCAATGCTAATATAGAACGAGACAGTCCAATATAGACCTAGATATACTGTACACAGTCCAATATAGATTTAATTACACAGTGCAATCTAAATTAATACAGTTTAATATAGACAATTAAATATACCTCTAGATATGGACAGCCCAATATAGATATATATACAGACAGACCAATATAGATTTTGATTCTGGTAGTCCAATAATGATGAAGAAAAAGACAGACAAAACTAGATCTAGATAGCTCAATACAGATAATCCAATATAGATCTAAATAGAGACAGTCTTATGCTCTAGATATACACAGTGCAATACAGATTTTGATACAGGTAGTCCAATATTGATCTAGATATGGAAAGTTCAATATAAATCTTTCTATTGATAGTCCAATACAGACAGTCCAATAAAAATCAAGATACAGACAGTCCAAGACAGATCTAGATAAAAATAGACAAATATAGATTTTAGATTGATTATAAGTCCTGTAAACTTCTAAGTTCACAGTCCAACAGTCCAATACAGATCTAGATACAGACAGTCCAATAAAAATATTTGTTGGATTTTAAGTCCCACTGACACTTCAGTCAAAGTCATATTTTGACTTTCAAGCTACCTGTGTATTGGCCATGGAAGAACTCATTAGCCCCTTTGTATTTTTTTTTCCAGGCACAATTATCTGTCACAAAAGAAGAACTTTCCCCAAAAAATGGAGTTGAAATGTATAGAAAAACTAGTGATTAAAATATTACAAGGTTATTTTTTTATACGTACCATTGAGCGAAACCTTTCTTGGCCAGCCGTGTCCCATACTTGAAGTTTAACTCTATAATTGTCTACATTTCTGAAACAATTTTTAAATTGACAAATTTAATTTATGTCCTTTTCATATTCAATATGAATTAAAGATTTTGTCATAAAATGAAATTTAATCCTGACATTATGTAAATTGTGGTTTTAATAAATAAATACAATTTAATTTGTTTCCTTAAAAAATTATTATTCATTTCAAAAGCAAAGGAAAGAAAAATATTCCCAAAACACATATATGAGAAATTTATTATTAATGTACATTAATGAAAACTGAGAATAAAGAAATCATGTATCAGAAGTAGAGCTGTCATTGATTCAATTCAAAGCATATTGAGGATATGTCAATATCGGATCCCGATGACAAATATGAGCGATACACCAATATATTGATAATTTCTTGAATATAATTAACTTTCATACCAGTTTGAATGATCTTAATAAAATACATGTTCCATTCCTATCAATGTTCTGTCCTGTTTATAAATGTCCTTTGCATGATTTTTTTCTTATCATTTTTTGTTATTACTGCTAACAAATGTGTCTAATATGTAGCAACGACTTAGTGTTAGACATGGCCACCTGCTTTTGAATATGTTTTAAGTGAATTTTCATAATTTATAGACATTTAAATAATTAATCCAAATTATTGATTTTTTCAAAAGTGTATGGATTATTGATTGACAGAAAAATAACAAGGCAAGGCTACATCGATATTGTCTCTATCAATGACAGCTTAGGTACATGTATATCTGACTCTGTATAGACCTCATAAGTACTTACAGTTTATAGGTAAAGAATGAGGCCCCAATTGTTGGACTCACAGCTTTACTGAACATTCCACCAACATACCTGATTACAACACTTGTTTTACCAACACCTGAATAACAATATCAAGGAATTAAAATATATAGATCTATTCTTTTTGTAAGATTATGAAAAATTATAAAATAGTTTAAGTTAACCAATAACATCATCGGTTTGTGTTTTAGATTCAGCACAATCTTTGAAATCGGAACAGTCCAATAAATGTATGACATCATAACTACCAGTATCACCATGTATGACATCATAACTACCAGTATCACCATGTATGACATCATTACTTCCAGTATCACCATGTATGACATCATAACAACCAGTATCACCATGTATGACATCATTACTTCCAGTATCACCATGAATGACATCATAACTACCAGTATCACCATGTATGACATCATTACTACCAGTATCACCATGTATGACATCATAACTACCAGTATCACCATGTATGACATCATAACTATCAGCATCACCATAAATGACATCATAACTACCAGTATCACCAGATATGCCATCATAACCACCAGTATCACCATGTATGACATCATAACCACTAGTATCACCATGTATGACATCATAACTACCAGTATCTTTTTTATGTTAACAAGAGAAATCTTATCTTCTTCTTCTTCCAATATATGGCCACCTTGAACTAACTAAAAGTTTCCTGGCAGGTTAATGTGCAAGAGGGAAAGAAAGAGTAAAATAGGAATATATACAGTGCAGGTTAAAAACGGACACGATTAAAGCTATAATTTCTGAGTAGGCAACATATAACTAATATTAGGGAGAACTTTTAGAATCTGGCCACAGCAAAATTCATTTGTTATAAACCTAACCCTTTAATCCTAACCAATAACACTAACCCTAATTCTTAACCTACATGTAGAATTAATCTGAGTGATGTTTAGAGAAACATAAATTGATGAATATTGTAGAAATAGTTGTGTGTTAAAAATAGCTGCGGACATATTCTAAAGTCTATCCAATATTAGTAATTAACAGCTGATCGTTACGTCATCAACACATAAAAACAGTTATTAAAATTAGTTTCTAATAATAAAATCTTATTCTTAGTAAAAAAAGAAGAAAAATACCTTGAGATCCGAGTACAACAACTTTCGCTTCTAATGATTTCATGATAGCCTATTATTCTATTCTTTGTTTAGTTGTGAATACATGAATTTTTGTGCGCAATTCAAAGATATTTACAAAGTTTATGATTTGGAGCGTAACACGGAAGTTAGTTTATCCACCATTTTGTTATCACGTGACACTTCGAAACTATTGGTAGATCTACTTTCAATGAACAAATGAGGTGACTCATTATCAGTTTAAAATAGAGGGACAAAATGATTCGAAATATATCATAATGTTTTCATCGTACATTTTACATTTTGATAACTATGTAAATATGCAAAACCCTTATTACTCGTTACCGCCACTTTAAGGCCCTTTCCGTCACATTCCGAGTATTTGGGTAAATATAGCTCAAAACACGTTCATCTACATACTCAACTAACCCTTTACTGAAGAATTAAATAATGTTATTTCTAACTTAGATCTACATTATCTTTTTACTAGCTTTTATCGCATATTTTAGTGTCTTAATCTCCAGATTTTCGAATTTTTGTTTCAAGCCCAGGCATTTTGTACATTTTTTTAATATTTACAAAGCTATAAATATTAAATAATTCATATTCATACGTATCGTAAAATACCCTCTTTAATATTAAAAAGGAGATTAATTGTTTTCATAGGCTGTATAAACTAAACAGTATATAGAGAAATTAGTCACAAATTTCAGTATATATATTTATGATGAGAAGACCACACATGCAAATAAATTTATCATCATATATAGTTTAAAAGTTCTGATGTAAAATGGTCAAGTTTGAGGTTTGTGGCAGGACGATTCACTACCGATGCTCACACTAAAGGTTATACAAAGTGCACTTGGATTGCTTGACACTTTCCTCTTCTATGAAAGTACACGTATTCCCTTTAAATACATTATATTCTTATAATAATGAAATCGTGAATAGAATTATATTTCGTGGAAAATATTTAAATTTTCATATTTATATCTTTAAAAATATGCAAGCATTTCACAGTTGAACACTAAATTATCACAGTATATGGATTGTTTTAGAATCAATGTATTTATTCTCTTTCAATATTGAACATGTGGATTTGCCCTTTATAGTTATATCTGGATTAAATTCCATGGACTATTTAGATTTCTCACTTATCTTCCGACATATATTATAATAACAGTAGCAAAATCTGAAATATTACTTTCATTTTCTATTTCTAACAGAAAACAATAACAGGGTATTGGAAATAAGTTTAATTATGCTCCAGTAGCTAGAGGTGATATTAATCTCTTGAAAGTCGTTTTGGGCGTTCTTTTAGGAATTCCGTTTTTTCTATTTTACACTTATTTTTTTTATTCGTTAAAGAAATTAAACGTATATTGCAATCTCCACCATACTTAAGTTAAGGAAAGTTTTATAAAATATAATCGCCGTTTACTTTTTAAACAATACCAAGAAACCAACCGCATTACACAACTTTGCGTTGTTTAACACCACATTACGCCATTTTTAGCTCACTAAATATGGCTGACGAAATAGCGAAAGCCCAAGTGGCTGAACCGACTGAAGACACTATATTTGGAAAAATAGCTAGAGGCGACATACCTTGTAAATTTATTTACGAAGATGAAAAGGTAAAAATTGATGTTACTCATAAACAATCAAATGACATTCCTCTCATTTCTTAGGAAATGGAGTAACAGAAATTAATTGTACGGTTCGTCCTCGAGCAGTGTCGTACTTGCCAAATAAATTTCATTAATTCTACTTTCTGAAAGAATAAATTAATTTAATAAAATTTAATACTTGACTTGATTCTTTTATTTCCAACTGGATTTGGTATCACAAAAAGATAAAGTGAAATAAATTAAAATGTTATGCCCTACTGATGACTAAGTAACATAGGCTCATAGCTTTAGTTTTTCCTGTCAGTCTTTTCAAGTGTTCAGATATAAAACTCAATGCCGTTGTCACATAATTATTTGGCAATCTCCTGGATTAGATGCCTGGATTTTTTTTCAGGAATAAAACTTTTATAATTATGATATTTTCTTCAGTTATATGAATTGATATTTTCAGTATGTAGCCTTCATTTATACAATGTATTGATATTTATTTTCAGTGTGTAGCCTTCAATGATATGAGCCCTCAGGCTCCAACACATTTCCTTGTCATCCCGAGAAAACCTATACAGATGTTAGAGAAGGCCGATGATGCAGAAGAGCAGGTATGTGCCATATGTAAATTTACGCACTGCGCCGGGTGTGCGTTACCATAGTTTTTAAATTCGCTGTTACGGACAAGCTTTGTGAGTTATCAGATTAGATAAAGCATCAGTTTATAGGTATTGTTTTCCGATTAAGTGTGATATACATGTATATCAATAAGTGATATGTTGAAAATTCTTCAAATGACAGTCACATTCCGGTTTATTTTTGATCATCCCTTGTATATGAAAATTATAATTAAATGAAGTTCAATTTAAATTTATTTTGGAAGCTTTGACCTATGTGAGATAAAAGTTAACTAGGCTATTGATACATTTTATAAATCGGCCCTGACCAAGAATATTTAGCCGAGTGCCACACATGTTTTCACATTTTTGTTTTTCGTGTAACTTCATTATGAAGGAGGAGATGCACTGTCATATTCTGCCCTTGATAAGGGATAAGTCACTTTTATGTCATTGGGTAAGATGTTTCATAAGTATCAATTTTAAGCTTTTTTATCAAGGACAGAACAAATTTTATAGTAAATTATTTCATTTTTTACTTAATTTCTTTAAAGAAAAAATACACAAATTTGTATTACCTTTTCAGTTGCTGGGACATTTGTTGTTGGTTGCCAGGAGGGTTGCTAAGGAACAAGGTCTGACCAATGGCTACAGACTGACCATAAATAATGGAAAAGACGGCGGCCAATCAGTTTATCATTTACATATCCATGTGATGGGTGGTAGGCAGATGATGTGGCCTCCAGGATAACTTGATAACAGAAAGGTCAACACTGTGTGCAAAGGTCAATGAGTGTCCTTCAACTTTGACCTTTGATATATTTTAATTTCATAGTAGTTAACTTATCCTCCCAGCATAAACATTCTTCACTTATCATCATTATATATAGTTACAAGTATACTCGGTAAACCATGGGTACTCATTACGTTTACACTTCATTCGTAATGAATGTAGTTCAGCGAAATCAGAATCTGTGGGTTCTGACAATGATTTACTAGTAAGTTTAACTTGTTTAGTTACTAGTATATGTTAATAAGAATTTAATCTAATATTTATAAAAGTTTATAACCATGTTTAAGAATGTCTTGTGCAATGTTTTAAATTGTAAGACAATTAAGGTAATCATGGTCATGCTGGTAAAATTCAATAAATACAAGTCATAGAAACATACATGTTGTAATTTTATCTTTGATATCCTACAATCTTCATGAGAATGATTGACTTACAAGGAGTATATTATAACATGCAGATGTGTAAATGGCAGGTGGTCAAAAATTTAATGGCCTGATTTGTGAACACATCACTGCAGAAATCCTTCTGGAGACATAGAAAATACTCAGAAATTTAGAGGCTTGGGTAGAACCTTGATTACTAATCATTTTCTTGGTACAGTAATACCTTTGTATTTTGTTTTTTTGGGTCATTATGTTTTCGTAATGTCAACTGCCTGTACAGTCATGTAGTCTCAACTTTTAAGTTTTAAAAGTTTGCCGAAGCAGAAGGTGTAGGTGTATTAAAGAGACTCTAATGAGGATTTTTGAAATGACGGTACTGCAAATACTTCTCTGAGATTTGTTAAGCATTTATCAAAGGTCTGGGCCAAAAATTTGCATGCAAATTTTCAGATAATTTTCACATTTTTTTTGTGGAATAATAATTTCTATTGTGCAAAACAACCAAAAAAAAATGAAAAGTGTTACATGTTTCAATCAATTTGGGTAAGAATAACACTAAAATTGCTGTTCATTTTAATTGGTTCATTTGAATCTATGTAAGAATTTTAAATTTTATGTTCTTAGGCTTTTAACCTTAGTGAAGCTCCTTTAAATAAAAAGAGTCAGCTGACTTGAAGAATTTATATAGTTGTATACATTTATATGGAAATAACAATGCTTTCCTTTGGTTGGGTTCGATTTTTCATCACACCAACATAGTTGGGGTCATATGGCAATTTTCCAACTTTACAAGTGGAGGATGACCTCACATCATTTCAAGCACAAACAGTAGCTCAATTTTTATTTGATGGTAACTTTTTGGCATTTTGTACTTTAGTGTACTGAAAATAAGAAACAACACAAACCATTACTGAATTTCAGAATTTATTTTTTTGAAAAAAACATGAGCACAAAATTACACTGAAAAGAATGACAAAATATCTGATTCACACATTTATCCGATTGTCCGCTGTTTAAGTTGTGACCATGGAAACTCAAATCTGGATCCCTCCAAGAGCCCTTAGTCCAGGATTCCAGAAAAAAGCATTGTTGTGCTGAGTACATCTTCTTGTTATTGTTGAAATAAGGGCAATCATTTCATTGAAGGTTTGCTTAAAGTGACATTATGCTCATTTTTTCATTGTCAAGTTGAGCTGACCAAACGCTTATCTAAACTGAAAGTAACAGGTAAATTTTTATGGATATTTACAGGAATTTCATTAAGCCACCTAAGTTCTTTCATGGGAAGTAAATTACAAACTTGAAAGGAATTTATATGGCAAAATATAAATTTATTTCTATTTTCACCTGTTCATTCACCACAATACCCTTGGATGGACATAATGTCACTTTAAGAACTTTTCTCTAATAGCTAGAATAATGACAGGAGAGTTATTTCCCTTGTTACCTAAAGAATGGTCAAATCTGGACATAAAACTGTTTAGGAATTTAAATGATTCAGCATTATATAGTGAACAAACTAAAAAGTTTGTTTTGTGTCAATACAAGATAAAATGAGCCGCTTCACGACAAAACCAACATAATGCGTTTGCGACCAGCATATGGATCCAGACCAGCCTGCGCATCCGCACAGTCTGATCAGGATCCATGCTGATCACTATCAGTTTCTCTACTTCTTATAGGGTTTGTAAGCGAACAGCTAAATCCTGATCAGACTGCACGGATGCGCAGACTGGTCTGGATCCATGCTGGTCGCAAACGCATTATGTTTGTTTTGTCGTGACGCGACTCAAATAAATTTTCCACTTTATGGACAAACATCTAACAAAACATACATTCAACTCTTTACCAGTGAAAATATTCATCTTAATCTATATGATAACATACATTTATAACTTTCTTTTTAAATTTCACTTTTTTTCAAGACAATTAAACGACACCCAAACATTTTTTTTGCATAGCATCATATTCTGTTACAATATTCCATAAACAATCATAAATATACAACTGGGAATGTCTTCCATGTTTTTTTAATTTGATATACAGTATACATGTATATTGTAAACAAAAATAATCTCTGCCTTATACATTCAAACATGGATAAAACTCCTGTGTTATAACTATAACTATCAACACAGAAAAAAAAACAAGAGGGCCATGATGGCCCTGAGGTCGCTCACCTGTATATAGGCCCCCCAACCCCCCACCCCCCAACGTTGCAGAGCCAATTTAACCCAAGGGCTTTTATTTGCACAAACTTGGTAGACACCCATAAGAAGATGTTTCATGCTAAACATTTAAGCTCTAGCTCATTGGGCTTTTTAAAAGAAGATTTTTTTTAAGTTTTTACTATACACATATAGTTAAAAACAATGACACCCCTGGGGCCGGGCCAGTTTTGACCCCAGGGCTTTTATTTGAACAAACTTTGTAGACACTTACTAGAAGATGTTTCATGCTTAATATCTAAACTCTAGCTATTTGGGTTTTTTTCAAAGAAGATTTAAAGTTTTTGATAAACACATATAAAGAAAATCAATGACCCCCGGGGCGGGGCCAATTTTGACCCCTGGGCTTGTATTTGAACAAACTTGGTAGACACCTATTAGAACATGTTTGATGCTCAATATCTTAGCCATCAATGAAAATCAATGACCCCCCGGGGCGGGGCCAATTTTGACCCCAGGGCTTTTATTTGAACAAACTTGGTAGACACTCACTAGAAGATGTTTCTTGCCAAATATCTAAGCTCTAGCTCTTTGAGTTCTTTAAAAGAATATTTTTAAGTTTTTACTATATGCATATAGGGAAAATCAATGACCCCCGGGGCAGGGCCAATTTTCACCCCAGGGCTTTTATTTGAACAAACTTGGTAGACACCCATTAGAACATAATTCATGCTAACTATCTTAGCTCTAGCTCTTTGGGTTCTTTAAAAGAAGATTTTTTAAGTTTTTACTATATGCATATAGGGAAAATCAATGACCCCCCGGGGCGGGGCCAATTTTGACCCCAGGGCTTTTATTTGAACAAACTTGGTAGACACTCACTAGAAGATGTTTCATGCCAAATATCTAAGCTCTAGTTCTTATGGTTTTTTAAAAGAAGATATTTAAAGTTTTTTCTTTCGGTTGCCATGGCAACAAGAGTTCTGCATGGAATTAAATTCTTTGAACAATTTTTAAAGGTGACCACCAAAGGAACATTCCTGTGAAGTTTGGATGAAATTGGCTTAGTGGTTTATGAGGAGATGTCATTTAAAGTAAAAGTTTACGGACGGACGACGGACGGACGGACGACGGACGAAAAGTGATCACAAAAGCTCACCCTGTCACTTTGTGACAGGTGAGCTAAAAATAAACAAAAAAAATTTGATCCGCAACCTTATTGAGGTAAACTGATACAAATTGTCCCATACTTTATAAAGAAAAAAAAAAAAAAAAAATAAAAAAAAATAAAACAAATATTGTATAACCCATGTGTACAACCAATATCAGGTATATGTAAAATGAAATATAAAGTACAAATAAATATCTTAACTAAACAAAAAAGAAGTTCAAATGTATGTACCAAACCTTTACTTAATCTTCCAGGGATCAAAGATGTAAATAATGTGGAATTCCTATTAAACACCCCCGGGGGCTAAATATTTTCCAAAAGTGGGCTTTTATTTAAACACTGTTTTTTCTAAATCCAAAATTTATTGTAAATACATTTTCTGAGCCAGAGTCTGCAATTTTCATATAATCATGTTATGATTTATGCTTCTGAGGGATCACATTTCTCCAGAGTTTTAAACAAGAGTTTGAAAGTTTATATGAACATTTTTGTGTTTACTAAAACGTCCAAATTTGACAATAAATGAACTTAAAGGTGGCTGTACAATAAAGTTTGTTTATAATTTGTTTAAAGGTGTCAAATTTGACAATGAATGAACATAGATTAAAGGTGGCAGAAAATGGTTTTTGATCAAAAGTGGCTGTACAATATTAAAAGTTTGTTTATAATTTGTGTAAAGGTGTCAAATTTGATAATGAATGAACATAGATTAAAGGTGGCAGAATATGGCCTTTGTTTAAAGGTTGCTGTACAATAAAGTTTGTTTATAATTTGTTTAAAGGTGTCAAATTTGACAACGAATGAACTTAATTAAAGGTTGCAGAAAATGGTCTTTGATCAAAGGTGGCTGTACAATAAAGTTTGTTAGGTGGCAAATTTGACAATGAACTTAATTAAAGGTTGCAGAAAATGGTCTTTGATCAAAGGTGGCTGTACAATTAAGTTTGTTTATAATTTGTTTCAAAATTTGTTTAAGGGTGGCACATTGAACTGCAATTAAAAATCCTTACTTACATAATGCATTAAAACAACTACATTTGTACACACATACAGAAACACACACACACACTTGCTGCATAACACAATAATGCAATCACTTATAAAGTGAGAATCATATCATAGATAAACATACAAATTTGATCTTTAAATAAGGGCAAAAATGAAATACGGTAATAAAATAAGTTATTTAGCACTTCTACTAATATGAGCAAGTACATGATATTTAAATTTGGCCATTAAAAATCTGAAATCTTGTTTTTGAAGTAAAATAAGGCCACTGAAAATTTAATACCATTAATGCCATTATACTGGTCTTGTAAACAAAATTTTACTGCCATTATAAATTAAAGTATAAAAAATGTCTTCTTAGCAAAATGAGGCCATTAGAACATCAAAAAACCTGTCTTCAAATAAAACGACTGATAATTAGAAGTTTAAAATGTGCCATAAAATCAAGGTAAAATTAAGACTAATAATAAGAAGTTTAAAATGTGTCATAAAATCAAAATTAGGTCTTAGCATTTTAAAAACTCACCTAGGCAAAATAAGGTCACTGTTTTCTTTGAAAGCTAATTCAGGTCATACTGATTTTAACTCTTTATCTTCAAAGTAAGATAACATTACAAATTAATCTATTTATAGATGTTTTCCGGAACTTGGCAAAGATATGGGAGGTTTTTCCCCATCTAAGCCTCGAGTAACAAACAAATCTTTTGTCATTATAGCTTCTTAGTGTACTACCATTCACAATAGAGTGGTAGACATGTTGCACTTACTGATAATTTTACCAAGATGTCAGTGTATAAGTTTGTAACCCAGGAATCGATGGAACCCCCCCCCCACCCCAAAAAAAAAACCAAAACAAACAACAACATTTGCAGAGCTCCCAGTATGTTTTTTTCATGTATTGTGTATTCATTGTTCTATAATTTTTGCATATAAAATACAATGATGTTACTTAATATAATATGATTATTTTACAACGGTGTAAGTATATATGAGCCGCGTCATGACAAAACCAACATAATGGGTTTGCGACCAGCATGGATCCAGACCAGCCTGCGCCTCCGCGCAGTGTGATCAGGATCCATGCTGTTCGCTATCAGTTTCTCTACTTGTTATAGGGTTTGTAAGCGAACAGCATGGATCCTGATCAGACTGAGTGCAGGCTAGTCTGGATCCATGCTGGTCGCAAACCCATTATGTTGGTTTTGTCATGACGCGGCTCATATATATATAAAGTGAATGATCAAAGTGAAAACTAATCTAGTACACATTCTTGGCTAAACAGTTACATTAGATCTTGAGCAAAACTGTTCAATTCATCACAACAGTTACTGGAAAATCATTATTATGCGTGTGGCACTAATTTTTGTGGTTTTGTGGATAGGTCTATCCATGAATTTAAGATCCAACGAAATTTCATTTCGTCTGCTTAAGGCTATTTTGCATGTTATTTACATTTTACCTTTTGGCAAAATAAATGGTCCATGAAGTTAAGAACCCATGAAAATGTTGTTTTTTTGTGTGTGACAAAACCACGAAATTTCATTCCCATGAAATTAATTGAATTCGCAGTAATCAGTATAGTTAACAGCATATCAAGGGTTGACTGCAAAACTGCAGTAACTTATATGAAATAAAGGACTTACAACAGTTTTGCCATCAACCCCCAATATATAATGACGCACTCTCAACTCTTGTATCTGTATGATCGCAGGTTGTATTCCTTAACTATTTACAACATTTCCAAAGACATTTCTAAAGTTATTAATACCAATCTTTTATCAAATTGTGCAAATATTATAATAAATAATTGAGCTGTGTCATGACAAAACCAACATAGTGCATTTGTGACCATCATGGATTCAGACCAGCCTGTGCATCCGCGCAGTCTGATCAGGATCAATGCTGTTCACTATCAATTTCTCTGCTTGTTATAGGGTTTGTAAGTGAACAGCATGGATCCTGATCAGACTGCACGGATGGGCAGGCTGGTCTGGATCCATGCTGGTCGCAAGCGTATCATGTTGGTTTTGTCATGGCGCAGCTCAAATGTTTTTGTTAGTGTGAGACAAATGAGTCCCTTTAAAAGAAGGAGGTTAAACATGTAATAGTATAAAAGACGTATTATGAAAAACTTACAATATCGCTATTAACACTCACACGTATTTGGCACATTTGCCGTGCAAATAATGGTCAAATTATCATAAAGATCATCAAGAACAAAATTACCTTGATAACACTGTGCATCAGTTCTTTCCTTTTTGTTTAATTTGAGCAGTAAAGTCTTCTTTTTATTCTTTTTTTTTTTAAATGATAAATACAGTGGAATATTAATGATTAACTGTTAACATTTGTGAATAAATGATTGTCATACATTGAACATGTTGGTAAAATTCTAAAAATTCTTCAATAAATATCAACACTTTTATAGTATATCCTGTGTCAAAAAACAACTCAATAAAATGCCTCTTTTTGACATTCACATATTTTAAACAAGAGGGCCATGATGGCCCTGAGGTCGCTCACCTGTATATAGGCCCCTGGAGCGGGGCCACTTTAAAGCCAAGGCTTTTATTTGAACAAACTTGGAAGACACCCATTAGAAGATGTTTCATGATGTTAAGTTTTTACTACACACATATAATGAAAAACAATGACCTTCCCACCCCCCACCCCCTGGCAGGGCCAATTTTAATCCAAAGGCTTTTATTTGAACAAACTTGGTAGACACCCATAAGATGTTTCATGCTGAACATCTAAGCTCTAGCTCGTTGTGTTTTTTAAAAGAACATTTTTCTAAGTTTTTACTATACACATATAGTTGAATACAATGAGACCCCTGGGGCGGGACCAATTTTGACCCAAGGGCTTTTATTTGAACAATCTTGGTAGACACTCATTAGAAGATGTTCCATGCTTAATATCTTAGCTCTAGCTCTTTGGGTTCTTTAAAAGAAGATTTTTTTAAGTTTTTACTATATGCATATAGGGAAAATCAATGACCCCCTGGGGCAAGGCTAATTTTGACCCCAGGGCTTTTATTTGAACAAACTTGGTAGACACCCATTAGAAGATGTTTCATGCTAAATATCTTAGCTCTAGCTCTTTGGGTTCTTTAAAAGAAATTTTTTTAAGTTTTAGGGAAAATCAATGACCCCTGGGGCGGGGCCACTTTTGACCCCAGGGCTTTTATTTGAACAAACTTGGTAGACACCCATTAGAAGATGTTTCATGCTAAATATCTTAGCTCTAGCTCTTTGGGTTCTTTAAAAGAAAATTTTTTAAGTTTTTACTATATGCATATAGGGAAAATCAATGACCCCCTGGGGCGGGGCCAATTTTGACCCCAGGGCTTTTATTTGAACAAACTTGGTCGACATCCATTAGAACATGTTTCATGCCAAATATCTAAGCTCTAGCTTTTTGGGTTTTTTAGAAGAAGATTTTTTAAGTTTTTACTATATGCATATAGGGAAAATCAATGACCCCCTGGGGCGGGGCCAATTTTGACCCCAGGGCTTTTATTTGAACAATCTTGGTAGACACTTATTAGAAGATGTTTCATGCCAAATATCTTAGCTCTTGCTCTTTGGGTTCTTTAAAAGAAGATTTTTTTAAGTTTTTACTATATGCATATAGGGAAAATCAATGACCCCCTGGGGCGGGGCCAATTTTGACCCCAGGGCTTTTATTTGAACAATCTTGGTAGACACTTATTAGAAGATGTTTCATGCCAAATATCTTAGCTCTTGCTCTTTGGGTTCTTTAAAAGAAGATTTTTTTAAGTTTTTACTATATGCATATAGGGAAAATCAATGACCCCCTGGGGCGGGGCCAATTTTGACCCCAGGCCTTTTATTTGAACAATCTTGGTAGACACTTATTAGAAGATGTTTCATGCTTAATATCTTAGCTCTAGCTCTTTGGGTTCTTTAAAAGAAAATTCTTTTAAGTTTTTACTATATGCATATAGGGAAAATCAATGACCCCCTGGGGCGGGGCCAATTTTGACCCCAGGGATTTTATTTGAACAATCTTGGTAGACACTCACTAGAAGATGTTTCATGCCAAATATCTAAGCTCTAGCTCTTTTGGTTTTCTAGAAGAAGATGTTTAAAGTTTTTTCTTTTGGTTGCCATGGCAACCAGAGTTCTGCATGGAATCGAATTCTTTGAACAACTTTGTTAAGGCTTCACACAAGGAACATCCCTGTGAAGTTTCATTATGATCTTCCTTATGGTTTCAGAGGAGATGTCGTTAGAAAAGTGTGAACGGACAACGTACGACTGACGACATACGACAGACGAAAAGTGATCCTAATAGCTCACCCTGAGCATATGCTCAGGTGAGCTAATAAAAACAGGGTTATAATTATGTTTAAAAAATGTAAAATTGGAATGTAGTACATGTGTTCAATAAAATTTAATAATAACAAGAGGGCCATGATGGCCCTGAGGTCGCTCACCTGTATATAGCCCCCCCACCCCAATTTTTACCCAAGGGCTTTTATTTGTTTATTTGAACAGACTTGGTAGACACCCATAAGAAGATGTTTCATGCTAAACATCTAAGTTCTAGCTCATTGGGTTTTTTAAAAGAAGATTTTTAAAGTTTTTACTATACACATATAGTTAAAAACAATGACACCCCTGGGGAAGGGCCAGTTTTGACCCCCGGGCTTTCATTTGAACAAACTTTGTTGATATTTACTTAAAGATGTTTCATGCTTAATATCTAAACTCTAGCTATTTGGGTTTTTTCAAAGAAGATTTTTAAGTTTTTGCTATACACATACTAGAACTCCGCGAGTTGGATGTGTCGCCTTGTGAACAATGTAGTTTAGGAGAAATGGCCAGGACAAAAATGAAATTTGAAAATCAACAAAGGGCAATAACTCAAAAAATAAGAAATGCAGAGCAGCAGTTTCTGTGCACGGCACTTCTTATCAATAAGATCTATCATCCTATTAAGTTTCATATCTAAAGCTTTTATAATTATTGAGAAATGGCCTGGACAAAAATAAAGTATGAAAATAAACAAAGGACAATAACTCAAAAAATAAGAAATGCAGAGTACCAGTTCTTGGGCACTGCACTTCTTCTTAATGAGATCTATCATCCTATGAAGTTTCAAGTCCATAGCTTTTTTACTTTAGGAGAAATGGCCCGTACAAAAATAAAGTATGAAAATTAACAAAGGGCAATAACTCAAAAAATAAGAAATGCAGAGTACCAGTTCTTGTGCACTGCACTTCTTCTTAATGAGATCTATCATCCTATGAAGTTTCAAGTCCATAGCTTTTTTACTTTAGGAGAAATGGCCCTGACAAAAATAAAGTATGAAAATTAACTTTAAGTCCATAGCTTTTTTACTTTAGGAGAAATGGCCCGTACAAAAATAAAGTATGAAAATTAACAAAGGGCAATAACTCAAAAAATAAGAAATGCAGAGTACCAGTTCTTGTGCACTGCACTTCTTCTTAATGAGATCTATCATCCTATGAAGTTTCAAGTCCATAGCTTTTTTACTTTAGGAGAAATGGCCCTGACAAAAATAAAGTATGAAAATTAACAAAGGGCAATAACTCAAAAAATAAGAAATGCAGAGTACCAGTTCTTGTGCACTGCACTTCTTCTTAATGAGATCTATCATCCTATGAAGTTTCAAGTCCATAGCTTTTATACTTTAGGAGAAATGGTCCGGACAAAAATAAAGTATGAAAATTAACAAAGGGCAATAACTCAAAAAATAAGAAATGCAGAGTACCAGTTCTTGTGCACTGCACTTCTTCTTAATGAGAACTATCATCCCATGAAGTTTCAAGTCCATAGCTTTTATACTTTAGGAGTAATGGCCCGGACAAAAATGAAGTATGAAATTTTAACAAAGGGCAATAACTAAAAAAATAGGAAGTGCAGAGTACCGGTTCTTATGCACTGCACTTCCGGTCATTATAAGAAGCATGCATACCAAGTTTGAAGTCAATCCAACTTATAATGACTGACTTATGCTCCGGACAAGCTTAAGGGGACGCCGACGCCGACACCGACAACGACACCGACGCCGACAACGACGACGACGCCGCCGACAAAAGTAATCCCTATATGTCGCCTTTTTCAAGGCGACACAATAAGGAAAATCAATGACCCCACCGGGCGGGGCCAGTTTTGACCCCAGGGCTTTTATTTGAACATACTTGGTAGACACCCATTAGAACATGTTTCATGCTAAATATCTTAGCCTAGCTCTTTGAGTTCTTTAAAAGAAGATTTTTTAAGTTTTTGGGGCGGGGCCAATTTTGACCCCAGGGCTTTTATTTGAACAAACTTGGTAGACACTCATTAGAAGATGTTTCATGCTAAATATCTTAGCTCTAGCTCTTTGGGTTCTTTAAAAGAAGATTTTTTAAGTTTTTACTATATGCATATAGGGAAAATCTATGACCCCCTGGGGCGGGGTCAATTTTGACCCCAGGGCTTTTATTTGAACAAACTGGGTAGACATTCACTAGAAGACGTTTCATACCAAATATCTAAGCTCTAGCTCTTATGGTTCTTTAAAAGAAGATTTTTTAAGTTTTTACTATATGCATATAGGGAAAATCAATGACCCCCCGGGGCAGGGTCAATTTTGACCCCAGGGCTTTAATTTGAACAAACTTGGTAGACACTCACTAGAAGATGTTTCATGCTTAATATCTTAGCTCTAGCTCTTTGGGTTCTTTAAAAGAAGATTTTTTAAGTTTTTACTATATGCATATAGGGAAAATCAATGACCCCCTGGGGCGGGGCCAATTTTGACCCCAGGGCTTTTATTTGAACAAACTTGGTAGACACTCACTAGAAGATGTTTCATGCCAAATATCTAAGCTCTAGCTCTTAGGGTTGTTTAAAAGAAGATATTTAAAGATTTTTCTTTCGGTTGCCATGGCAACCAGAGTTCTGCATGGAATTAAATTCTTTGAACAATTTTTAAAGGTGACCACCAAAGGAACATTCCTGTGAAGTTTGGATGAAATTGGCTCAGTGGTTTATGAGGAGATGTCATTTAAAGCAAAAGTTTACGGACGGACGACGGACGGACGACGGCCGGACGAAAAGCGATCACAAAAGCTCACCCTGTCACTTTGTGACAGGTGAGCTAAAAATATAAGTAATACTTTTTTTGCACCGGATTAACAAAAAAAAAAAAGAACCATTCACAAAAGCTTACAAAAAAAAAATTAAACTGTTTCAAGTTAAATGAAAATCAAAACAAAACTGTGCTTGAAGTCATGTGACAAATTATATTATCAAGCACATAAATAAAACTTGAAAAATACTTTTTTTTAAAGACTTATTTTTTTTTCTTTCCAAATTGCCATAAATTTTTTTTCAGTTTTTTTCCCAATTTTAGACAGGGGCCTTTCCTAAAATACTAGACGCCCGGAGAATATTAAACCATCATTATTTCAAGCATTAATATATAGTTAAAACTTTAAAACATGTATCCTTTCTAAAAACGAAAGCAATAAGATTATAAGATGAAGTTAATAAGATGAAATGTAAAAGAAACAAGATGAAACTAAAGAACAGTAACTATGTAAAAGAAACAAGATGAAACTAAAGAACAGTAACTATGTAAAAGAAACAAGATGAAACTAAAGAACAGTAACTATGTAAAAGAAACAAGATGAAACTAAAGAACAGTAACTATGTAAAAGAAACAAACACCAAACATACAGTAACTTAATTTAAACATTTGTTTGACATTACATAGTTCATTTACTAAATGTATATTAAACAATGTATACATAGTTCATTTACTAAATGTATATTAAACAATTTGCACAGTTTTATTTATAAATAAATCTTTTTCCCCTGTCTAATGGTTGAACTTCCTATGTTGTTACCACCAGTCCACCACTACCATGCATATATAAAAATTAACAGCATTTCAAATTGCAGACACTTTGTCCCACATCAACAACCTCTTCTTAAAGTAAGTGTTTCAGTTAAAGGCCCATTATGCCTCAGAAATGCTATCATTTTTATTTCTCAAAAACATGTATTTTTGGTATCTTATAATTACTCATTTGCAGCATAGATAACCTATATTTTGCATCTTTTGCTCTGTTGGTTTTGTTTGATTTTTGTGTTTTACGTCCACCGACACCAGTATAGGTCATTTCGGCAACGTTCCCGCTTTCTGGTGGGGAAGACCTAAAATGCCCTTTGTGTATTTTTTCAGGACAAAAGGGTACCGAGTAACCCGATGTTCCGTAAACCCAGGCTGGATAGCTTCCTCCATAAAAAAATTCAAAAGTCCCCCGTTTGGGGATTGAACCCACAGTGGTAAGGGGCAAGTGGTTTGAAGTCAACGACCTTAACCACTGCTCTGTTGGTACATTGTAATTGGCATATTTACAGTAAATTAGTATTTTTGTATAAAAGTCAAAATACTATTTTGTTTACATTTCGTATCTTTATAACACATTACTGCATGTTATGTGCTATTTTCATCAATTGTTAAACATTTAACATGCTCTGAATGCATTATTAAAACATTCTTAAACACGTGTTTGATATTTCCTAAAAAATATGAAAATTTAAATTTCTCAGGCATAATGTGCCTTTAAGCAAGAAATAAAAATCTAAAAATACAAAAAAAAATACAATTACAACAAAAATGTTTAAAACAACAAACATGCATGAGTATCAATGATAAGGTGGAGTATCTAAAACATCATGTCAGTAAAATAAAAAAAATAATAACAAACTTAAAATTCCACATCTTTATAAAACAGGAAAGTTAAGATGGCCCTTTCAATTGCAAATAAAATCTAAATTTAATCATATCTAAAAATTAACATACTAAAAACAAAATCATGTACAGACTAAAACTAAATCACGTCTAAAAATGTTAAGTTTTGTGTCAAACACGCTAAAAATAAATCTAAACAACTGTCACAATAAAATAGCAGGAGTGTATCTTGGTCTAACGCTATGTGTAGGCTCGGTTTTAGGGAAGATTAGGAGGAAATGCATCTTCCAGAATCTTTCTATGTTCTGAATTGTTACAGGTGTGTTAGGGTTTTTTTTTAAATTCAATAAATATATGTTTATCACATACCTGTGCTGACTTTAAAACAACTGAAATTCAATGTAAAAAATCTTTTCCAATGAACTATAATTTGTTGATATTGATTTTCAAAAAAAATGGAGAAAAAAAAACTGTCATGAAAAAGCCATATAAATAAATCTCTCTAGTCTATAGTCTATACAAAGGACAAATTACACTGTGTCTTTTCAAGTTAGGAAAGTGAAATACATGATAACATATGTAATGCTTATATATATCATCAAAAACAATGACTAGTGACAAAAGATGAGACTGATAATTTAAACAAGAGCTGTCTGTAAGACAGCGCGCTCGACTTTTTTATTGCTTGCCAATAAAAAAAGTTTTTGCAGTAAAAGGCAATACAAGAATCTCTGTATTTTTAAAGTGAACAATGGCCATGAGCATTAAGATATTTAGTGAAGAATTATTTTACTGAATTGTGTGATACCCTTGAACACTGCAGCAAAGTTTGAAATGTTTAAGTCAAAAGAGGGCTGGTAAGAAAGAAAAAAAAACTGAGTTGAGCCTTAAATAAATTTAATAGTATTAAACCCACTTTGAGAGAATAAGGTATTTTTTACGTCACTCAGAACACCTTTGGTAATGACATAATAACATAATTTTTCAAGAAATCTATGCCAAGGAAGCAGTATATTTTTGTACAATCAGCATAATATATAGATTTGACTTTGTATGTGAAAGTATTATAGTTACCTTATAATACAAGTAATAGATAAATTTTATCAAGCTTTTTTAGATGTTGTCAGTTGGTCACAAGTGGATCTCTTTCACACAGGCTGTGGGTGACTGGTTACTTTTCGTGGGTCCACTATGTAGATAATGCGTTGTAAACTGATATTTGAATTACATGAAGGAAGTTCAATTCATTATTTAATGTCATGCTAAATGTTCATGAAATCGTGACATTGAGTATATTTTTACCAATTGGGGCAATCTCGTTGAACACATTCATTCTCACTATCTTCGAATGCTCCTAATTTCTGTATGTAAGCAACAGTGTAGCATCACGAAACTGAATATAAGTTATATGATTTACTGGTAAAATAACTAGTTGTTTGATACCCTTGAATATTACAGCAATGTTTATATGACATAATTTATGGTAAAGTGAACAAGTGGATAGGAATGAATTTTTTTAGATTTTTTAAGTTTTTTAGTGCTTGCCTATAATACAAAACATTGACAGTTAAGGGCCATAATTCAAATAAAATCTTTGACAGAATTACCTTCTCCTGGAATGTTTGGGAATCATGATTGTAAACAAGTATTCCAACTTTCAAATTAATATCTCAAACAAGTTCAGTCAAAAAGTGGACTGGTACTAAAAACTTAACCAAGATTCTAAGTCGATAAAAGGCCTTAATTTTTAAAACAAATCCTTGACAGAGTTACCTTCTCTTGCGTACAGATGGGGGTAATGATGTGAAATAGCATTAAAGGTTTCAAAGCAATATCTCAAAGGGTTAAGGCAATAAGTGGATTTTACCCATATTCAATGTATTTTCTAAGTCAAAAAGGGGCATAATTCTGTCAAAAACCTTGACAGAGTTATGTCCTCTTGTCTGTTGATGAAGGTCGTGATGGTAAACAAGTATGGTCAGTTTGAAAGCAATACCTCCAATGGTTTTGAAATAAAGTGAGGTGGTACAAAAAACTTAACCAAGCTCAATACACTTTCTAAGTCAAAAAAGGGCCATAATTCTGTCAAAAACCTTGACAGAGTTATGTACTCTTGTCTGTAGATGGAGGTTATGATGGTGAACAAGTATGGTAAGTTTCAAAGCCATACTTGTAATACTTCTGAAATAAAGTGGGGTGGTACGAAAAACTTAACCAAGGTGTGACGCCAACGCCGACGCCGACGCCGGGGCGAGTAGGATAGCTCCCCTTTTCATAGAAAAGTCGAGCTAAAAATCATTGTTGTTTAACCCTAACCACCCTAAATACCTTAAATGGACTTGTCCATCTTTCAACTTGGGCACAACCATTCATCATTTTTAGGGGAAAATTTCAAAATATGTACCGAGTGAATAGCAAACAGTGCAGACCATGATCAGATGGCATGGATGTGCAGAGTGGACTGGTCTCAAGTAACGTTATCTCTTTAAATGGGTACAGTGGGTTTTTAGCTGAAAACTGGTTAGAAAATTCATTAACCGGCAACCAACATTAGTTTTTGACAAAGAGGAAAAAAGGTTTTTAATTGATTCTATATATCATTAAACAAATATCATTTATTTCTAACCGTGACATCCCCAGTCTCAAGTATATTTAGTTGCTACCATGAGGCTATTGGATATAACAAATACAGAACTGCATTAAGCCCTTAAAATGCCTGAACATCTTTGGTTATGAGTACAGACTAGAGATGAAAAATAATGTAATTTGCCAGCTTCTTTCAAATGAAAAAAATATGAACACATTGTGTTAATACACCCTTAATCTTTTTCATTAATCTCTTACTTAGTTCAATACAAAACCATAACAGAAAAACCCCAAATTATTCTCCTAATTCATCATCCTATATATCATGTTCTTTATTGTCCTAACTCATTGTCATCATGCTGTTTATTGTCTAATTTATTGTTCTATATATCATGCTGTTTATTGTCCTAATTTATTGTCCTTTAAATCATGCTGTTTATTGTCCTAATTTTTTGTCCTTTAAATCATGCTGTTTATTGTCCTAATTTATTGTCCTATATATCATGCTGTTTATTGTCCTTATTTATTGTCCTTTAAATCATGCTGTTTATTGTCCTAATTTATTTTCCTTTAAATCATGCTGTTTATCGTCCTAATTTATTGTCCTTTAAATCATGCTGTTTATTGTCCTAAAATATTATATCATCCTATTTATTGTCTTATATATCAAGCTGTTTATTGTCTTAAGTTCTGTATATCATGTCTTTTTCTTGTCCTAATTTATTGCCCTATATAAAACATGATCTTTATTAATTTAATATACTGTCCTAAAATATTATATCATCTTTTTTATTGTCTTATATAAAGCTGCTATTTGTCTTAAGTTCTGTAAATCATGTTTTTTCTTGTCCTAGCTTATTGTCTTATATATCATGCTGTTTGTGTCTTATCTTATTGTCCTATATATCATGCTGTTTTGTGTCCTAGCTTATTGTCCTATATATCATGCCATTTTGTGTCCTAGCTTATTGTCGTATATATCATGCTATTTTGTGTCCTAGCTTATTGTCCTATATATCATGCCATTTTGTGTCCTAGCTTATTGTCCTATATATCATGCTGTTTTGTGTCCTAATTTATTGTCCTACATATCACAGAAAGTCCGTTATTTCACTGCTTACAAAAATTCTTAACAGAACTTAAAAAAAATAAAAATAAAATAAAAATATTCTAAAAGAACATTTAAGTCACCTTACAGATTGACTTTCAAAACTTAAAAACAAACACATTTACAAAACTACATAAAATAACAACTACAATTACATAACCAAAAATGGAGGGCCAAATTAGTTAAAAATGAACACACTTGAATTAGGACTTATCATGTTAGGATGTTATAGTAAAAGTTTGACCTAAACCTGACCAGATAATTATGCCTGAAGTTTTGATCAATAAAATATATCCTTATATTTCACTCTACATACTGGTGTTAAAGGTTAATCACTTTCAATTCCAACATATTATCGGTTAAACTAGGTCAAGTCTCGTAAAATTGTTTACACTTGACAACATATTTACTCACAAAAAAAAAACAAAAAAAACTTTCCAAATTTGTCATGAAAAAAATGAAATGTTTGTTTGTTTGTTTGTTTCATTTTACGCCTTTTTCAACAGTATTTCAGTCATATAGGCGGGTAGTTTCCTAACCATCGTTCCTGGAGAGTTACACCAGTACTAGACTACCTTCCTCCGCGCTAAACTACCAAAGCATCTCCCGGGGATCGAACCCAAAAAAAAAAAAAAAAAATGAAATAAAACTTCAGTTGTGCTGCATGAGACAGGATATAAAATGTCGCCATTAATTTGCATTGCTTTCGAAGAGTTCCTTCATCTCGTCGAGGGTTTCAAAGAGCTGATTCATGAACGACGTGGAGTCTGTGCATTTCGTTGACTTCTTCGACGAGACGTGAAAGAAGAATTTGAAGTCTCCGGGAATCATGTACGATACACCATATCCGTCGTCGGATACCGGACCAAATCCACCACCTGGGCTTACCTACAATCAAGAAAGACAATAAAAGTTTTTGTTTTTTTGTAATGTTAATTCTTCTTAGAATTAGGTTGGTTTAAACATATTTATTTAAGCTCAATAGCGAAACAAGTTCCTGCAACTTATATTAATCACTTTCAAGTCCGCTAATCCTAGGACCAACCAGTACTGGTGTCATATGAAGAAACATGGTTGTGACCTGATTTGGGCTCGAACCCATGATCCACTGGTTGAGAGGCAGACACCTTAACCACTAGGACACCGCTCCCCTTTTTCGGCTTAGGTTTGATCTCTGGTCTCTAACAAAAATAAATAGTGGCAAGGTACATAGGATTTTCTATTATATACAAAGATATGCTACAAAGGAAGTACTGCGAATAAATTGGAATGATGGTATACATGTTTCTTAAAACACTGATTTCTATGATATAACTCCTGAAAACAATACCAAGTAATTTACTATCCCTGCACTCAGGTATGTCTTAACTTTGAGGAGATATGAACTACATTTATCCTGTACTTCTATTTATCTTAACTTGATAAATATTCCACCATCCTGCATCCTGTACTTAAGTATATCACAACATGGATAAAATATCACCTACCGTAACCATGTACTCAGGTATATCATAACTTGGAGAAAATATCACCTACCGTAACCCTGTACTCAGGTATATCATAACTTGGAGAAAATATCACCTACTTTAACACACTACTCAGGTATATCACAATTTGGAGAAAATATCACCTACCTTAAGCCTGTACTCAAGAATATCTAAACACCATGGTTGTATTCAGATAATCACAATTTGCTGAAAATATCACCTACCGTATCCCTGTACTCAGGTATATCACAACTTGGATAAAATATCACCTACCTTATCCCTGTACTCAGGTATATCACAACTTGGATAAAATATCACCTACCTTATCCCTGTACTCAGGTATATCACAACTTGGAGAAGAGACCAGTTGTTGTTGAGGCTGTTGACTAGTTGATAGTGTCCATGGAATGCTCAAACATTTCTTCAGAAAATGACAGTCCTGTAAGAAAACAATGAAATCAGAAAGTTCAGATCAATCTTGAAATTATCATTGATCGACAATGGTCTGTTAAACTTTATATGTACGTCAACAATATTTGTATTCTTATCTCCACCTTCAACCGTTATGATTAACCATTTCCTCGTGTTGAAATTGACGGGTCAATAGAAGGTGACAATGACCTTGACTCTGGGAAACACTGACTTAAACAAACTATGTCACTAAGCCCGTTGCTTAATTTAACCATCTGTTTTTAGAAAAGGTTCCAGTGGTTAACTAAATACAAACATTAACATTTTTAAGATTTTACAAATGCAAAAAACAGGTAAACATATTGTAACAGGTTATTTTTACAGCAAGTATTATATTTTTGAGAAAAAAATGAGATTCCTTCATTAATTGACATTAAGTCATGTTTATAAAATTGTATAAACATCATGATTATCCAATGAAAAGCGATGTTGCAAACGTGCATCTCTGAACACCCTTTTTTGCCAGTGGAAACTATGTTTATATATTTACGTTTATCACAACCCTTTATTTAGGTGGTAGCTACAGATTTATATCAATGTTTATCACCAACTTTTTTTCGGGTGGCAGTTACAGATATATATTAATGTGTATTAACACCTTTTTTTCTGGGGGCAGCTACAGGGAAAAACATTATTGTTTATTAATGTTACCACCCTTTTTTTTGAAAAAAGGTATATGCTGTATTTTAATATGCATCATTACCAAGATCTACATAAAGACTTAAACATTCTACTTACATAATCAAGACCTTTGCTTACGACATAAAGTGCAAACAAATGTCTGTCAATACCCTTCCCATTCATAGCATCTTTATACATCCTGACATGTACTTCACATGCCTTTTGTAGCAGTTTTATTTTTGTCGCCTTGTCAACAGACTTGTCTAGAAATGCCCTGAAAATATACAAAAGTAAGCATTCACATAAAGCTGATGTCTAACAGTAACTCTAGTTATTTCAATATTTACCTGTATAACCCTTTGCACACTTTGAAAATTGTTGTCTGCTATCATTGTGCAAGTTACTGTTATATTTGACTTTAACCAAGTTTTGTTTGTTTGTTTGTTTTGGGTTTTACGTCACATCTACACATTATAGGTCATATCGCGACGTTCCTACTTTACTGGTGGAGGAAGACCTCAGGTGCCCTTCCGTGAATTATTTCAGGCATGGACGGGCACCCGTGTAGAATCACTGACGTTCTGTAAGCTACCTGGATAGCTTCCTCACATGAAATAATCCAAAGTCCCTGTCGAGATTCGAACCCACAGCGGTGAGGAGCAAGTGGTTTGAAGTCAACGACCTTAACCATTCACAAGTGACACCTACCTAATAACATACACAAAAACTTTAATCAGGTTTGAAATTTCTTTCTGTGCGTATACAAAAGACGGTTTTAAATTTCTGACAAATGCAGCTCTGTAGATTTACAAAACTTAGTTGTCAACAACAGGTGGTGGCAGGGATTTTTTTCCTTCCATAGCAGGGGCCGCTATAGGGCTGATTTCCCAAAAGTAAAAATTCTTTAAAATCATGCAGTTTTCTAACTATATTAACATCAAGATTTTTCTTCCCGTTTTGCAAATATATACTGTGTATTTTTTCCCCAAAGTTAAGGGCAAGGTTGCTTCCCCAACCTGTGAAAAAAAGCCCTTGGTGGTATTTACCCACCACATCTTAGCATTAAACTACACTGAATCCACCATAGCACATTTCAGCCGGGCAAGCTGTCAAGCAGTTTACCAGTTCACATTCACCCAAGGAATTGAAACTTCTATGGGCAGAAGTATTGACCTTTTCGAAAAATCTAGCTAAACCCCATTTTCCAGTATATTACGGATTTAGCTCTGGGGAATTGGACATAATGAAGTACAATGAAGTACATTAAACACTATTATGTGATATTTCCATTTTTTATCATTATTTTATCGTTTATGGTGGAAAAACTTGAATGGTTTGAAAATTATCAATGTTCCTGCACTATCTAACAAAAAAAATTATCTATCATAAAAATCTGTAAAAATTAAAAAAGTCGTTGCATTTGCCATGATCTGAAATAGAGATATTTTCTGCATAAACTTGTGTATTTACTTAATTTTTTGCATACAGTGAAATTTAATTATTTCCTTACAAAGAAACAATTGTTTTATTACACTTGATTCCAAAAAAAGCCAAAACAAAAACATACAGGTAGTTACTACATGCCCTTGAAGTGAATTCCCCAGAGCTGTGTACAGAAAGTACCGGAAAACAGTGTTTAGCTAGGTTTTCGAATTCATAAATGGTCATTATGAGTGTAGAAAGGATTTCAAGATCAAACACTTGTTTGAATTATTACGCATATTTTGCCAGATACTTTTAAATATTTGATAACAACTTTGCGCATTAATGAAATTTCTTTCAGTGCACATTCAAAGATGCAAATAGTAAAATACCACTTTCTTAAAACTGCAGCACTGCAGCTTGATAAAACTTAGAAGTCAACTTTCACTCAGACAATTAAAACATATAAACACATTAAACGTTGTTACTCTGATTGGTTTTATACATTATTTAAATCTAACTTTAAAGTCATTCAATAATTTCATTGTTGTTAACATCATCTTATTTTAAATTCTTTAAATTTTAAGTCAGGTAAACAAGCTGTGACTGAACAGTTTTTTAATTTATATGCATACTAAAGGGAAGTAATAGTTCTTGAAATAATCCATTAGCATCTGGTATTTTTTGTGCTTATTACTTCCCTTACATAAGTAACTACTAACTAGTTGAGTGCCTGCCCAGGAACGATGGGGTGACCTAGGGCGTAGCCAGCTTTTTTTAACTTGTAGGCCCTTAAAAAGGGGACTTAGCTGCAGAAGCCAAAAACATGTTAAGTTTAAAAAGAGCAAAACGCGCGTTCCAAAGGATTTTCAAGGAAAATTATCAAAACAATAATTTTAAACTATGAATTTGATTAGATGTTAACTTTACTGAGGACGGCAAATCATGCATAAGCCTTAAACACACTTGAAATGACCATATGGCTTAAACCCACTACCTTCCCCCACCCTCCTGTTTTAATTGTGTTTTTGGGACTTTTGAAGATGTCAATTTCTTGAGCAACTTGTAGGCCCAGGCCTACATGGCCTAATTGTAGCTACGCCACTAGTGGTTGAACTGTGCTCTGTTAAATTCAATGTGGCTTTAACTGCCGTGATCCAGTATGAAAACTACCAACACCACCATTATTTATAAAGTAAAATTATTGTGCAGTATTAAGTGTAAAATAAAATTCCCTCAATACGTGTACGTCGTTGAGAAGACACAGGGCATTGGCAGAAGATTTGAAGACTGGGAACGGCGAAAAAAGATCGGAACTTGTCCTGCGGACCAACTGCCAGTATCTTGACTAAAGCCGAGGGAGTGGCCCTACAAAGTAGGCGCTTGGGTCAACAAAGATGGTGTGCTAATGTGCGTGAGCCCTTGGCACGGTTAGAGGGCTTGAATGGCAGCTAGGTCTTTCGCTGGCACCAACAGCCCTTTTCAGGGCTACCCTTTCATATTGTCACAGGTTACTGCACATTTAGGTTCTCATTGACGGCCCAACAGTGACCTACTTTTGGCTCCAAATTCAAATCTTTGGCTAATACTCTGAGGTAAATTATCACCACTTTGTGCTTCAAAATTAACTCTTTAAGGGCATAACTGGTGACATGTCCAAGTCTGTACTTGACAGCGAAAGCTGCATTTTCTGCCCAAAAGGGCGGATGCACCCTCATTAAGCAATTAGACTACATACATACATCTGTTCTCATCGTGCCAGCGCGATGCTTGTAAAAAATTATTGCGGGATTCTTTTAGTTCTGATAGTTGATTTTTTTCAAGGAAACCTAAGGTTACATATGTTAAAGGACATTTTAGGGCCATTACTTTTATATTTTTTACAAAAACGTTGTTCCATGCTATATTCAGTTTTGTTTACTTTGCCACCATAATATTTACATTATGGACAAATAAAGTTTTACATGTAACAGGAGGCTTTTCAATGAAAAAAGCCATATTGAGTTCACTTACGCAAAGAACTGATAGCAGATTTTGTAGGACAAATTTCTATACAACTTGGCGCATTATTGAAACTTCTTTCAGTGCGCATTCATAAATTGATCTTAGATCTTAGAACTTAGAAGTTAAACACTAATAAGAAAATAAAATTTATTAACACAGTAACTCTTGTAATTATTTTCGGTTTTAAACATTATCTAAATCTAACCTATAAGTGATTCAAAATCTTTTTTGTTATTTATTTTAACTTATTTTTAATTCTTTAAATTTCGAGTCAGATATTCAAGCTTAAAAAAAACAGGTTTTTAAACAACATGCATATTAAAGGGAAGTAATAAATTCATTAAAGGGAAGTAATAAATAGTCAATATTAAACCTGTTTAATCATTGTGTACACCGTCTTACTGACCTGTGTGAAACCACTCTAAGCATGATGGGAACGCACTTCTTTTAACATGGCGGCTTGAACACAGAACTGATAGAACAAAACGAAAATGGGGCCACTTGAAAAATTAAACATTTTTCACACCCTGTTAGCAAAAATGCCATTACATTATTAATTTACTCAAAACATGCATGAAACGCTCTTTCTGACAATCCTTTAGTGGTTTTACATAGTAGTTCGTCCATTGTTAGTTTAAAACCGAAAGTGAAAGTGGTTTTGAATATTTGAATAAAGAGTAACAAAATCAAACTATCAATTGCAATATCGAACTTTCAATATTAAAATCTGGAAAATGGTGTTCCCTTAGAAGAAATAAACAATTTCAATCAATTGAAAAGATACATTGTGTTTTATAAAATAAAATTGTCATCCCTACGCGGACTTCTTAATGTCGGAGTCATTTTTACCCTCATTTGGGGTGAGTAATGCGTCGTACTACACAGGTCGATATTTGAGACCAGTGTGTATACAATGGTGTTTAATAGTATGCACATTTGCCACGACAATAATGGTCAACTTATCATAAAATAATCACCCCCTTATCACCAAGAACAAAATTTCTTGCATATATAGCAGACTGGCGTTTCCGTGAGTTTTATCCATGCCTGAAATTTCATCTGGCATGAGGGGTACATGTCAAATACAAAATTATTTTAGCGCACTTTTATGAATGAATCGTGTTTAAATGACGTTATTTTAGAAGGGAAATATGTGCTTAGGATGAAATCATTTCGCACATATTATTTAAGTTAAAAGTTCATACACTATTGTAAGAAAATAGTTATGGATGAAATGACTTTAATTTCCATGAACATATAATCATATTTCAGGTAAACCATTTTAAATATGAAACAATATAGCAGAATATGCAAGAAAAAATATTTGACATATGTTTGCGGTAAGGATCAACATATATCCATCCCTCCGGAACCCGCCTATGTATTTATGTCAACATTACACAAGAGTAATTCATTTATGTCAGCATTCCACAAGAGTAATTCATTTATGTCAGCATTCCACAAGAGTAATTCATTTATGTCAGCAATACACAAACGTGATTCACTCATGTCAGCATTACACAAGGGTAATGCATTAATGGCAGCAATACACATAAGTAATGCATTTATGTCAGCATTACGCATAAGTTATTCTTTATGTCAGTTTTAGACAAGAGTAATGCATTTATGTCAACATTACACAAGAGTAATGCATTTATGTCAGCATTACACATAAGTAATTGCATTTATGTCAGCATTACGCAAAAGTAATGCATTTATGTCAGCATTACACAAAAGTAAGTCATTTATGTCAACATTACACAAGAGTAATGCATTAATGTCAGCATTACACATAAGTAATTGCATTTATGTCAGCATTACGCAAAAGTAATTCATTTATGTCAGCATTACACAAAAGTAAGTCATTTATGTCATCATTACACAAGAGTTATGTATTTATGTCAGCATTACACAAGAGCAATTCATTTAGGTCAGCATTATACAAAGGTAATGTATTTATGTCAGCATTACACAAATGTAATTCATTTATGTCAGCATTGCACAAGTGTAATTCATTTATGTCAGCATTCCACAAGAGTAATTCATTTATGTCAGCATTCCACAAGAGTAATTCATTTTTGTCAGCATTACACAAGAGTTATAAATCAGGCCTCGACATTAGCGGTGGTCCGTTGGTCCGAGACCACCTGATTTTGGCAAGGACCACCTAATTTTACAGGCAACAGGTCCGTTAGACCACTTGAATTTTCCAAATGGTGCAGGGCTCATCTGGGAGAATGGTTATTTGGTCGAAAAACGTGTTCTATAATTATTGTTTAACACCATTTCTCCGATGTACAGGTATTTGTTTATTCATCTCATTAGTTCAAAAAGATCTTAACCCTTTCGCTGCCAGAGGGTTATTGTTTTATTGTTCACCTATTTGCCAGAGGATTTTCTAAGAAATTACTATATTATTAATTAATATAATTATTATTATTTGTTATTAGTATTATAATAATTATATATGTTTCCAAAATTGTTAGTATAATAATAGTTATTGTCGATGGTATAATTTTCATTATATTTATTATTATTTCTATTATTATTATTATTAATTTATTATTATTACTGTTATTATTATAGAAACGGCTAAAGCCGTCCATATGGCAAATACGCCGAAAATAACAGGGACGGCTTTAGCCGTCCATATGGCAGTGAAAGGGTTAAGACATCCATAACTTTTTATAATAAAAGTATAATGTCTCTTGTACTGCATTGAATTTATAATATTGTATCACTATGGGATATCGGATAAACATATGAATAATGGTGCAACAAAGGCAAAGGAAAAATTAAATATCTAGTAATCTTTAGCTATTTTTTAAACGATCAGAGATCCATTTTTTCTTATTTAAAGTACATTAAAAGGTTATAAATACTTTGTCAAAAATAAATAAATTTCAACAAACAAGCATGTATAATAAATCTGTGAGGAACATAAGCTCAATAATAATGTAGGAAAATTTCTGTTTATCATTAATATTTCATTGTTTCAAAGACAAGAATATAATAACTTTATAGTTTAATTAAAAATGTTAATCTATAAAAAGCAATTATTATTCTTATAAGATGTACCAGGAAACAGCAATGAGTATTTGAATAACAGTAAGGAAATAAGTCATTCACAAATGGTTTCACTATTCCCTAAAGAAGTCACTTAACCGAAGTATGAGTACTGTCATGTATTTTTCAATGAGATAATAATAGGATTACAATGACTTACTATCTGATCTAAGATTGAAATAGAAAAAATACATGTTTTCTTCAGTTGTTATAAATCTAATAATAAATATGTCTCTGTCACCAATTTTAAGTGTAGTTCTTCTAAATCTGAAGTTTCCTTAAAAACAAATGAGTAAAAAAAAAGATGGACCACCTGTGTTCAGAAAGGACCACCTGAATCTTGGATCCAGAGATCCGGCATACCACCTGCTGACCACCTGCTGAAAAAGTTAATGTCGAGACCTGGTAATGTATTTATGTCTTTATAAAACAAGAGTTTTAAACATAACCAAAATCTTTTATTTAACTTCTTTTTCTTACTGAACATTACTATTGTTATCTTATTTCTAAATCATTTAATTTTCAAACAAAGAATTCCACCATAATGAATCAAAAAGAAAAATATCAACTACCACTTACTTAAAGGGAGGTAATAAAATCAATGACATCAAATCATTGGAACCAATTTAATTTTGTAAAGTAAATATGTACTAATAAACTTTAATCAGTGTTTTAAATTATTTTAAAAAACAGTCCATTTACAAACAGATTAACAGTTTGTCAATCGACCAAAGTATTACTTGCAATCCTATTGGACAAAAAATAATTTCAAACACTCAAGGTGATTAATACCCTATTCCAGCAACCTTTACTTTTTGAAAAATAAGTGGTCTGAAAAAAAATTTGAACTCAACCTATAATTTATAGTACAAAGAATTATTTTAATTTTAATTGCAATCCCGACCAGAGTCTTCATTTAAGTTATAAGCTTGCTTTACACTATTAAATTAGAATATAATATCTCATTCCTACTCGAAACTTATTGTAAAAAAAACATTTCTCTATTCTTAGTAACAGTGACCTTGACCCCAGGAGGTCCAAAAGCAATACCTGCCAGACTGCCTTAACATAATCTTGCTATATACCAAGTTTGATTTCAATATCTCATTCAAAACTCCAGTTATTGTCTGGGAACCAAGGAGACTGACCGGCAGAGGGACCAACTGACAAACTGACTGGTATAATTATTATTATACACCCTCTAAACTTTGTTTGTCACCCAGGGTTATAATGCCAATACTGTTTGTTTGGTTTGAGTTTTACGTCACATCGACACAGCATAGGTCATATCGCGATGTTCCAGTTTTACTGGTGGTGGAAGACCTGTCGGGATTCGAACCCACAGCCATGAAGGGCAAGTGATTTGAAGTCAACAACCTTAACCACTCGGCCACGGACGCCCCCGTATAATGAATACTGCATTTCTTAAAAAAAAAATTGTTTATTTAAATGGTCATTATCTTTTTAAACTAAAATTAATAGACAAGAGGTATTTACCCGCCCGGGTATGGAAAATTTAGCAGTTCAAATTTTAGAGCTTATATTGTAATTTAGTAAAATTCATTTACATTGAATTGCAACAGTAGATCTGCTTTAAGGTAGTACACCCCTAATGCACTGTCTCCACTTTGAAGAGTATTCAAATAGGCTAAAATCACTGTAAAGTGTATTGAAACTGAGGGGGCGTGGGTTCAAACCCCAGAAGGGGCAATTTTTTTTCTTTCTTTTTTTATCTATTTAACATTTTTTATTAATCACTCAGACCCCCTATGGAAGAAAAAAGTGTTTTATTTTAATTATATAATTATTGTAGGTATTTATTTACTAAATAATGCCAAATTTAATAGCAAATATGATACCAGATATTTTCAAAGTTTAATAAAATAAAAACTAAACGGTGAAAGTATTTTATATTTTGCAAGACCAACCAATATACATTAAAAAAAATTTAGGCAAACTTTGAAAATAGCCCCTCATTTGGGAAAATTTTAGGGATATTTTAAATAAGGCTTTTTACATAGGGAAATGGTCAAATTAGTGTTAAAAGTGGGTGGGGTAGGGTTACATTTTTATACATATTAAAAACATTTCGTTTAAAAACAATCATTTTGCTGGTTTAATTTGTTACCTAAATGTCATTATTTATTTCTTAACAATGAGCAAAAGGAAAACATTTTTCATAATGATGATATTATAGATTTTTTAGAGTTTCCTCATTTCTGAAAAAATCCCTTCTAATGGCAAAGATTTAGTTCATAAAAATGTCCATATCTCATAAACCACACGGTAAATTTTGTTTAAATTTTGCATACAGGTGACATTTAAGGCATATAACTGTCCTATGTTGTCAAATTTACAATTCCTTATAGTGCCCATTAGGGGTGTACTACCTTAAATTACTTTTTTGAGTTTTTTCTCATTGTCAATAGTTTGCTTTTTATTATTTCCCTTTATTATACTGTTCTATCGCAAAATCTTCTCTAACAGACTTAATTACCTTGTTTTAAAATACAAATAAAAAATAACATGATAATTTTTATCATAACATACAAGATGGTTACATTTAAATGAAAAATTTAAACAATTTTAAACCAATTGTGAAAGCACATTTTAATTAGTATAATTCCACAGGTTTAAAATATGAATTTGTCAATTTATAGTTGAAATCTGCAGTGCTGCAGTATATAATTTAGCTTAAAATACATTTTTGGAAGCTGTAAGGGCCAATATTAAGACAGTGACTAGTGAGATATGAAAAAGTGGATGATGAGATATGAAATAGTGGATGATGAGATATGAAATAGTGGATGATGAGATATATAATAGTGGATGATGAGATATATAATAGTGGATGATGAGATATATAATAGTGGATGATGAGATATGAAATAGTGGATGATGAGATATGAAAATAGTTGATGATGAGATATATAATAGTGGATGATGAGATATATAATAGTGGATGATGAGATATGAAAACAGTGGATGATGAGATATGAAAACAGTGGATGATGAGATATGAAATAGTAGATGATGAGATATGAAACAGTGGATGATGAGATATGAAAACAGTAGATGATGAGATATGAAATAGTGGATGATGAGATATATAATAGTGGATGATGAGATATGAAATAGTGGATGATGAGATATGAAATAGTGGATGATGAGATATGAAATAGTGGATGATGAGATATGAAATAGTGGATGATGAGATATGAAAACAGTGGATGATGAGATATGAAAACAGTGGATGATGAGATATGAAAACAGTGGATGATGAGATATGAAATAGTGGATGATGAGATATGAAATAGTAGATGATGAGATATGAAAACAGTGGATGATGAGATATGAAAACAGTAGATGATGAGATATGAAATAGTGGATGATGAGATATGAAATGGTGAATGATGAGATATGAAATAGTGGATGATGAGATATGAAATAGTGGATGATGAGATATGAAATAGTAGATGATGAGATATGAAAACAGTGGATGATGAGATATGAAAACAGTAGATGATGAGATATGAAAAAGTGGATGATGAGATATGAAATGGTGAATGATGAGATATGAAATAGTGGATGATGAGATATGAAATAGTGGATGATGAGATATGAAATAGTGGATGATGAGATATGAAATAGTGGATGATGAGATATGAAAACAGTGGATGATGAGATATGAAAACAGTGGATGATGAGATATATAATAGTGGATGATGAGATATGAAACAGTGGATGATAAGATATGAAAACAGTGGATGATGAGATATATAATAGTGGATGATGAGATATGAAACAGTGGATGATAAGATATGAAAACAGTGGATGATGAGATATATAATAGTGGATGATGAGATATGAAATAGTAGATGATGAGATATGAAATAGTGGATGATGAGACATGAAATAGTGGATGATGAGATATGAAAATAGTGGATGATGAGATATGAAACAGTGGATGATGAGATATGAAAATAGTGGATGATGTCTATATTGATATACATATTATAAGGTTATGACTAAAATCTCATTTAAAGGTCACTAAATAATGGATGATGAGATATGAAACAGTGGATGATGAGATATGAAATAGTGGATGATGAGATATGAAATAGTGGATGATGAGATATGAAATAGTGGATGATGAGATATGAAATAGTGGATGATGAGATATGAAATAGTGGATGATGAGATATGAAAACAGTGGATGATAAGATATGAAAACAGTGGATGATGAGATATATAATAGTGGATGATGAGATATGAAACAGTGGATGATAAGATATGAAAACAGTGGATGATGAGATATATAATAGTGGATGATGAGATATGAAATAGTGGATGATGAGATATGAAATAGTGGATGATGAGATATGAAATAGTGGATGATGAAATATGAAAATAGTGGATGATGAGATATGAAACAGTGGATGATGAGATATGAAATAGTGGATGATGAGATATGAAATAGTGGATGATGAGATATGAAATAGTGGATGATGAGATATGAAACAGTGGATGATGAGATATGAAATAGTGGATGATGAGATATGAAATAGTGGATGATGAGATATGAAATAGTGGATGATGAGATAGGAAATAGTGGATGATGAGATATGAAACAGTGGATGATGAGATATGAAATAGTAGATGATGAGGTATGAAATAGTAGATGATGAGATATGAAATAGTGGATGATGAGTTATGAAATAGTAGATGATGAGATATGAAACAGTTGATGATGAGATAGGAAATAGTGGATGATGAGATATGAAATAATGGATGATGAGATATGAAATAATGGATAATGAGATACACCCCTAATTGTAATTAAGAGAAATTTATTTAAATTGACTTGTAATTTTAAATTTATCAGTACTTTAAGTTACTTTTTTCCCCATAGTCATGACTAGTTTATTTTATTCACTTCCCTTTATTATGCTTTCGTTACTTCCCTTTATTATGCTAACTATCACAAATTCTTATCTAACAGATTTAAAGACCCTTGTTTTAAAATAAGAGTAAATAATAATTGATAAATATAGTCATATCAAATAAGATGGTATTATTTAAATAAAATGTTTGAACAATTTTAAACCAATTGTGAAAGTTATATTTAATAAGTATAAGACTACATGTTACCATCTACATTTGTTGAATATCAAATCAATCTGCAGCGCTGCAGTAAAATAGTCTAGGTAAAATTTTTGGAAGCTTTAAGGCCAAAATTTAGACAGTATCATTCTGTCGTTCAGACCTATACAAGTATGGAATAGTGGTGTTTTCAATTCTGCCAAGTGTTTAAATTACAGAATATATAAAACTCAATTTAAATAAGAACATTATTTACTATATTTACCAAGTAATTTAGCTATTACATTTTGTAAATTTAGATGTCTCAATTCTGATATTCCTATAGAGAAAGGTATCAGAGAAAAAAGAACCTGCTCACTTTGCAACCACCAAGAATCAGGAGATGAATTTCACTATATTTTTAAATGTAGTCATTTTACCTCATTAAGGACACATTAGTATATCAGTAATTACTATTCAAGGTATCGTAGTACATGTATTTTCATCATTAAAGTAGCACGCCTCCAGATTCACGCTAATTTTCATGAAAATTTTGAAAATGTATTTGAATGTATAATATTGTGACATAATCAAAGGAAACAATTTACACATTATCAATGGCACTTACAACCCACGTAAATTACCAAAAAGTGGTTAAAATATGCATAAATAGCCCTTAGAAACGCAGTAGACATATAGTTGCAAATACTGAAAAATCAGTCACTAACCGCATATAACATATAAAATATTACTTGAATTTTGAATCATTTTAATTTCCAAAAATCATAGTACATATTTCTCAAGTTTGATTTTATCATCTTGAGGCATGCAGCTTTAAACTTTTGGGCATAAGAAGATAATTTTGAAATTATAACAAGGGCAACATTGTTGCAATATACGCAGTCATCACAGAAGCTTTTGATAGAGATGTGGCCATTATAGATACGCATAAAGGAGAATGCTGATATACTCAGGGCAATATCCGGAAAAAAACTGGATATATTATCATCTCTAGTGATTTTTTATCTGAACTTTGACCCCTATGATTGTGTGACCTTGATCTTGGCCGCAGGGACCTCAATTATGCATGCGGCACTACGCCTCACAATAGTGAACATTTGTGATAAGTTATATTGAAATCCCTTCATGCATGTATAGGTTTTGCTCCTGACAAGCATTTTTCATTGACCTGTAAGTGTAAACTTGACTTTTGACCTAGAGACCTGGTTCATGCACTTGACACGGCTTCTCATAGTGGTGAACATTTGTATGAAGTTTCATTAGAATCCCTTCATATGTTTAGGAAATATGCTCTGGACAAAATCTATGTATTTGAACATCTTCCGTGACCTTGACAATCATCTTTAGTGACCTTGACTTTGCATAAATTAACCCAAATTACATGTTTCACACCAGTAGTCATGATAATGACCATTTGTGTTTCAATCCCTTAATCCATGATGACTAAATGGTCCGAATACACATTTTCAGGGGGGAGCTTTAAAACGACCAGACCAGTTTGTTTTTCAAACGGGCGTATAAAAAAAGAACAAAATAAAGATTAGAAAATACCATTTCTTAAAAAAAATTTTTTGGTTTATTCAAAATAGGTAAGAGTCAATTGCTGAGCTCAATGAAATAACAATTTTAGGCAAAAGAGTGTTGAACTTGATTGGATCCATCATTGATGGAAATTTAACCAAAATTTATCTGCATTCTAGTGTAATTTCTAATGTACTTTATTTTTTTCTCTCAGTCAATGGTTTGCCTTTTATTACTTCCCTTTATTAAGCTAACTATCACAATCCTTTGAGTTATATTACTTCCCTTTATTATGTTAACTATAACAATTGTTTGAGTTATATTACTTCCCTTTATTATGCTAACTATCACAATCCTTTGAGTTATATTACTTCCCTTTATTATGTTAACTATAACAATTGTTTGCGTTATATTACTTCCCTTTATTATGCTTACTATAACAATTGTTTGTGCGTTATATTACTTCCCTTTATTATGCTAACTATAACAATTGTTTGCGTTATATTACTTCCCTTTATTATGCTTACTTTAACAATTGTTTGGAATTTTTTTTGAAAATGATTAAATAATTAAGTGACTTGTAGGCCCAACGTGGCCGGGTGTTGTAAAAATAAAAATGTATCGTTATTATGTATGTACATAACACAATGTCACTATAATAAAATTTACTTATCTTATCTTATCTTATCTTTGTTTGCCTTTTATTACTTCCCTTTATTATGCTAAGTATCACAATTGTTGTGTTTATTACTTCCCTTTTTTATGCAATCACAATTGTTTGTGTGTGTTTTATTACTTCCCTTTATTATGCTAACTATCACAAATTCTTATCTGAAAGACTAAAAACATTGTTTCAAACTCAGAGTTAATAATAACTTGATAAATATTGTCATTAGAAATAAAATGGTATTACGTAAATGAAAGTTGTGAACAATTTTAAACCAATCATGAAAGCAATATTTAATTAGTATAATCACATATTACCCTCTACAAAGTACTAATAATATATTCACAATCTGCAGTGCTGCAGTTGGTTTAACTCAAGAAATATATTTTTTTAAGCTGTAATAGCTTACATTTATTGTTGTATTCATGTCTATCCCATGTCATATTAATAGGATAATAACATAGGAATTGTGCAATGATAATTATAATGCAAAATCCATGCCATCAATAAAATGGCTGGAAAATCAAATTGACAGGTTTTCAATTACCACAAATATTTCCATAAATTTTTTTTATTTTTCAAAATCATTTGTGAGAAAAAAAACTTGCCACATAACCACATTAAAGGCCTTTTAATTAAGCCCAAATAATGCAATCATTTTTATTTTATAATTTAATATTAATATGTCACACTTTCCAAATTCTGAGACAACTTTTGTTTCTTTTGAGGAAATACAACATATCTCTGGCCATTAATCTTGTTATATTATCAAAGATTGCTATTTTCTTCTTACTAAACATATGGTTAAAATCCAGGGGAAACCTGATAAGCACTCATCAGATAAACTCATTTCATAACTCATAGCAATTTATTACAACCCTTTTTTTATACACAAGGTTATTTACCTGAACCTGTTATTCTGAACATGTTGTGTAAACTAGAAGGGTTTTTGTCACAAAAACAAATGTCTCCCAAAACTATGGATGGTCACTCATGTGAAGTTTCAATGAAATCCCACCAGTAGCTTGACCTGTGAAAGCCGGACAAGATTTTTCTATTTATAGCTCTGAGGGCCATTTTGTAGAGCCAAGTCAACATGCCGGTATTGAGCAAAACTACAGATAGTACTGATCACTCCTGAAAAGTTTGGTTGAAATCCCACCAGTAGTTTGCATGACCTGTGAAGGCCGGAAAAGATTTTTCTATCTTAAGCTCTGAGGGCCATTTTGTGCAGCAAAGCGTAATATGCCAATTTGGTGCACAACTAGGGATGCCATGGTACTGATCACTCCTGTAAAGTTTGGTTGAAATCCCACCAGAAGTTTGACCTGTGAAGGGTGGACAAGCTTAATGTGGACGGACAACCAGACAGATTGATGGACAGACAGATGGCGAAAGCAAAAACAATATTTCTCCCAAAAGTTTAAGAGACATAATCATGTATATGACTTTTAGTTTTAAAGGGAAATAACTGTAAATGACCCGCTAAAAATCATTGGCAAATTTTCAGGATATTCTGGCTGAAAATATAATACCGCTAGAGTTTTTAATAACATTTTTTTTTTCATATTTGAACTGTGTATTTGGGTGTAGTTTTTGACCCCTGATGACCCATATTTGAACTTGAGCTAGAAATAATCTTCACAACCTTTCTGAACAATTTCCAGGATATCTGGACCATTAAACACAAGCAACAAGAGTGTGAACAAGATTTTCCTATTTTTTGGCTACTGTGGCCTAGTTTTTCATTTTTAGAGCATAATAAAAGTCTCTCACTTCGAGGCTGTAATTAAATTTAGGTACTTAATTCATACATATCTTCAAATAACAACAAAGAAGCTATGTAAATATACATGTGCATATGACAACTAGTTCTCCACGAGTCGGATGTGTCACCTTATGAACAGTATAGCTGTCACTTAGGCATTTTCTTCTTAAATATAGGTTATTTATAAACACCACTCTTACAATGTACATGTATCTTAAATTTTAGTGGCATTTGAACTGATTGTAACAATGTTACATCAGAATTAATAAAGCTGTTATATTATCAAAAATAAAAATACCATGGAAAAGTTTTACACAGTGAGTGACAGATCAAATGGAGGACTCTGTGATGGATTCTTAAGCACTGCACTTCAGGTCGATGAAAAAAGCTTACATACCAAATTTGGAGTCAATCAAACTTATAGTGACCAAGTTATGCTCTGGACAAAGCATATTAAGTAATAAGAAAATTAACAAAGGGCAATAACTCAAAAATCAAGAAATGCAGAGTACAAGCTCTTGTGCACTGCACTTCTTTTCAATGAGATCTATCATCCTATGAGGTTTCAAGTCAATAGCTTTTAAATTGTAGGAGCATTGGCCCGGACAAAAATAAAGTATTATTATTTACAAAGGGCAATATCTCTAAAATCATGAAGTACAGAGTACCGGTTCTTGTGCACTGCACCTCTTCTCAATGAGATCTATCAACCTATGAAGATTTAAGTCCATAGCTTTTATTGTTTAGGTGAAATGGCTGGGATAAAAATAATGTAACAAAATAAACAAAGGGAAAAAACTAAAAAATCATGTAGTACCTAATTTCCGTGCACTGCACTTCATCTCTATGAGATCTATCATCCTATGAAGTTTTTCAAAGCTTTTATATTTAAGGAGAAATGGCCCAGACAAAAATGGAATATGAAAATTAACTAAAAGTGGAGAGTATCAGTTTTTGCGCATTGCACTTCTTTACAATCCTATGAAGTTTCAAGTCCATAGCTTTTATAGTTTATAAGAAATGGCCCGGACAAAAATAAAGAATGAAAATGAACAAAGGGCAATAACTCAAAAATCAAGAAGTGCAGAGTAAAGTTTCTTGAGCACTGCACTTTGGGTTATTGAAAGTAGCATGCATACCAAGTTTTGGAGTCAATCTGACTTATAGTGAGTTATGCTCGAGTCAAGTCTTAGGTGACGCCGCCCGACAACGCTGCCAACCCCACCGCCAAAAAGTAACCCCTTTTTTAAGGCGACACAAAATCTATCATAGGGTAAACGCACGTTTTTTCGTGTTATAACATCTGCAGAGTCTCGAGGAACGGTTGGTGCCCGAGCCTGGTAGGGCAAGGGCTCCAACAGTTCCGAGGGACTCTGCAGACTTTATAACACGTAATAAACGTGTGTTTGACTCTATTATAGCATAAAATTTTAAAACAGATCCATGATGTAGATTCAATACAAAAAACAAATACATTAAATCCTTGTGCTTGGACGGTATTTATCCAATTCTACATGTTTTACATATGCCTTTTATTTTTCCGGGGCCAACAACTTGGGAAATACAATGCTCAGAACCGAACAAAATTTCAAATTTTAATTGATTTTACAAAGCTTAACATTGGAGATTTATTAACTCAAGAAAAGAAAAGAACATTAAATTACTGTACCCAAGACAAAACATGACCCTCAGAAATTCCTAGAATGATTTCAAATTCACAGTAAAAAAAAAGATCAGTGAGTGACATCAAAATCATTTTTTGTTTCATAAAAAAAAAAATCAGACACTAAACATTATTCTATCAAAGAAATATAAAGAGCATTTTTCAATAAAAAACATCATTAATATATTAAAACAACATTTTCTCATATTCATTTTGTGCTATCAAATGTTTTGTAAGTTAATCTGAGGGTTAAACTGAATGACAGATTTGTTTACATTGACAACTGTCTGTTTCTTAGAAAGGGCGACTACCAAGATTAGTGGCGATATCTATACACCGTATTTCCGGCATAGTTACTTGAAAGCTGCTCGCCGTTATGTGAATTGAGGCCCCTGAATCAATAATTTCAATATAACAAGAGCGCATGACTCTTTGGCAAACAGGACAAATCGTCAATTTTTTTGTCTGTTTACTGGGCCCTGTATGTATTGCGCATAGGTAAAACCGGGCTATAACAAGAGCGCGTGACTATGTTAAACACATGGTTTTGGTCCCGTTATAACATGGGCAAAAGAGGGAAAAATAGCCGATTTAATGCTATAATCAGCTTTAACATAAAGCCAACTTGGCTTGGGACATTTAAATATAGTTTGTTATGTTATGTTATGTCTGAAGTTCACTAAAAGCAAAGTAGCATCCAGCAGCATCTTTCACTGACTTGTTTGGGTGGGCAAATTTGCTGTGAAAAAGCCATTCCTGTCACCCGTCACCAGTGTAATCAGTATTTTACAGCAGCGTTAATTGTATGCAGGGCATTTTATTGAACCATATACAGTGTATTAAGAACATGTATTTGATTTATTGCAGAAGAAAGTTTCAGTTTATATGCATAATTTGTACATATATTTAATTCGAACAATATTGTGTGACAACATTTTACCAAAATATTTATTCCCTGAAGACTAACCTGTGCAATCACTGGATTGAATAATTACTGAATAGCGGATTTAGGTAATGATCCAGCGCATCCCATTATTTCAATTATAACAATTTGTTTTAACCAAGGAAATTTACGTGTTGTTGGCCATTTGGATAAAAAAAATGATTTGCTAGAGATGAAAATTCGTTTTAAACAAGTGCGTAATTAAGCAATGTTATTTAATATAGTTTTATATAGAAGGAATAGGCCAGGGATTTCTGATTTAATTCGCAATTAATGTTAATTCGTTATAAGCGAATTCCTTATCAGCGATTTCGTTATAATTGGAGTTGACTGTACCAATTCCTTTCACTTTCAGCACAATATCCAAATAAAACCCAAAACATCCTTGTTTTTTGTGTTGCCTTGAAAAAGGCGACATAATTATAGGGGTTACTTTTGTTGGCGGTGTTGGCGTCGTTGTCGGCGTCCCCTTAAGCTTGTACGGAGCATTAGTCAGTCATAATAAGTTGGATTGACTTCAAACTTGGTATGCATGCTTCTTATAATGACCCGAAGTGCAGTGCACGAGAACAGGTACTCTGCACATCTTATTTTTTGAGTTATTGCCCTTTGTTAATTTTCATACTTTAGTTTTGTCCGGGCCATTTCTCCTAAAGTATAAAATCTATGGACTTGAAACTTCATAGGATGATAGATCTCATTAAGAAGAAGTGCAGTGCACAAGAACTGGTACTCTGCATCTCTTATTTTTTGAGTTATTGCCCTTTGTTAATTTTCATACTTTATTTTTGTCCGGGGCCAGTTCTCCTAAAGTATAAAAGCTACGGACTTGAAACTTCATAGGATGATAGATCTCATTAAGAAGTGCAATGCACAAGAACTGGTACTCTGCATTTCTTATTTTTTTGAGTTATTGCCCTTTGTTAATTTTCATACTTTAGTTTTGTCCGGGCCATTTCTCCTAAAGTATAAAAGCTGTGGACATGAAACTTCATAGGATGATAGATCTCATTAAGAAGAAGTGCAGTGCCCAAGAACTGGTACTTTGCATTTCTTATTTTTTGAGTTATTGCCCTTTGTTAATTTTCATACTTTATTTTTGTCCAGGCCATTTCTCATAAATTATAAAAGCTTTAGACTTGAAACTTCATAGGATGATAGATCTTATTGATAAGAAGTGCAGTGCACAGAAACTGCTGCTCTGCATTTCTTATTTTTTGAGTTATTGCCCCTTGTTGATTTTCAAATTTCATTTTTGTCCTGGCCATTTCTCCTAAACTATATTGTTCACAAGGCAACACATCTGACTCGCGGAGTTCTAGTTTTGTTTTATGTGTCAGTTACAAAATTTGGTCTAATCTCTCCATAGCTTTTAATGTCAAAGTCGGGCAAAGTCAAAGAATCATGACAAAAAAAAGGGTTAATAATTAAAGAAACAATGATTAAGTTGAAGTGAAAAAATAAGAAAACCGTATTACAATGACCGTAAAATTTTATGCACAACTTTATTTATTTAAAAGGATGAACTGCCTTATCATGAATATGTATAAAAATTTATAAAGACAACAATATCTTTTTAAAGAAAAGTGCATGCAAATGTATAATAGTTTTGTTTGTTTGTTTTGGGTTTTATGTCACATCAACACAGTATAGGTCATATCACGATGTTCCAGCTTTACTGGTGGAGGAAGACATCAGGTGCCCTTCCCTGCATTATTTCAGGCACAAACAGGCACCTGAGTAGAACCACTGACATTCCATAAGCTAGCTGGATAGCTTCCTCACATGAAAGAATCCAAAGTCCCTGTCGGGATTCGAACCCACAGCAGTGAGGGGCAAGTGGTTTGAAGTCAACGACCTTAACCACTCGGCCACAGATGCCCCGCAAATGATTAATAAATGTATAATAGAATTAACAAGCAATTATCATAGTATTGCAAGCAATCCATAAGTCCCCTACCGGTCAGCAACATTCTGAAAGACCAAGACCATTCAATTATGCCATTGTGGAAGAAGCATGAATGAACAATAAATCTTTTTTTTAAGTTACTAGTTTATCTGTATCAAAGTATATAATGTGTTAGGTTTTCATGTCTTAAATAAGAAAATTATGTTATACAACAGATAATCAAAAGATACAATTTTCTCAGGATGAATATGTATATAACTAATGTTTCAACTTCTCTCTATTTTAAGTGAATTTGCTGGAAAAGTTCCAAGACCTTTAAAAGTTAAATCTCAGTCAGACAGACAGACTTAAACTAAAAAGGAGATAACTCTTGAAATGAAGATGCTAGACTTATGAAAATCATTATACATGATGTGGGTGCTGACAAAGAACAATTATCTTAAGTCTAAAGTAGATAACATTTATTGTTACATAGAAGAAAAGTGAAAAATATAACAATTTTCAAATATATACATTTATTGAAACAAAAAAAGAAACTAGAACTCGGGGAGTCAGATGTGTCGCCTTGTGAACAGTATAGCTGTTACTTATGCATTTTCTTCATAAATATAGGTTATTTATAAGCACTGCTCTTACATTATGTACATGTACCTTAAATTAACCTAAGTGGCATTTGAACTAATTGTTATATCAGGATTAACTAGAAATGTGTCCATAGGACACTGCACTGTTTTGTCAATCTTATGACTCTAGGTCATTTTTTTTTTTGGCTACATGTGGCACAAGTTGATTTAACTAAAAATCTTTTACTAAGTAAAGGGCAAGAACTTTACAAATAAATCCACAAGCGTAAGCCCAGGTGCACAACTTCACATGCTGAGCAATATTTCTGTAAAGTTTCATAACCCTTGGTCAAACACTTCTTGAGCTATGTGACAAAAGTTGAAAATTGCAAATTTTTACTAAGTCAAGGGTAATAACTTTGACAAAACAGAATAAATTCACCAGCAAAAACCCAAGGTGAACAACCTCACATGCTGAGCAATATTCCTGTAAAGTTTCATAACTCTAGGTCAAATACTTTTTGAGCTACGTGTGACACAAAAGGAGAACAGACTCAGAGGGATGGATGGACAAGGGTAAATCTACATGCCCCCCACCCCTATAGTGGGGGGCTCAATAATCATAAACCCAGGTGCTAGACTTATAAATCTAATCACACATGATGTAAGTGTTTATAATGAACATGTATTTGAAATTTGAAGTAAATCCATGAAGAAATAAGAGTAATTGAATAAAAAAAGGAAAATAAAAGTTAACAGGGAAGATTATTCTGGAAATGTAACCTTGTTATATATATAATGATCTGGGAATTTGAAGTTTGAAGTAAATCCTGTTAAAAATGAGGAAAAAATAATAATTTATAGAAAAAAAATCTAAGTTCAAGGGGGGCATAATGCTGGAAATAGTCAAACTATGATACTGAATCTTCTCACACATGATTTGAGTCATAATAAGGAACATATACATGTAATTGAAGTTTGAAGTAGACACCTTAAGAAATAAAGAAGTTATAGAAAACTACATTTTTTTCATGAAATTTCCTGAGTTCAAGGATGATAATTCTGGTAAGTGATAGAAATATGAACCTTGCCACATATGATGTGGGTGATGATAAAAAACATATATTTAAAGTATGAAGTAGATACATTAAGAAATAAAGAAGTTATACAAAAACAACATTTTTTTTTAGAGAAGGGAAGGTAAATCTAATTATTTTGGTGCTAGAGTTGTGAACCTTGTTGTGCATAATCTCCATATCTATCCATATTTCAAGTTTTTCAAAGATATTTTCAGTCTTTTTTGATTTATCACAAATACATGTCTTGTTTTATTTTAAGTCACTTTGTTGCCATAGCAACCAAATTTTTCAACATAGATGTGCACAATCTTCAGACTACCATCATTCTATGGAAGGGTATTAATGTGAGAATTACATCTTGCCTTCTTACATTACATTGTGCTTTCTGACTTGTACATCTTGGATTCTTATTATTACATTTTGCATTATGACATGCACACAATGCATTCTGGCTCTTGCACATCTTGCATTATGACTTGCACATTTTGCTTTAAATTGCATGAATCGTTCGTATTTTGACTATCTTCAAATTTGTCTACGTTTAAGTTATATGTTTGATGCTAAAATAAGTTCAGTTTAATTATAATCACCGTAAACTGTCTACATTTATAATGTGTACAAAAAATAGGAAACCTATGTTAATCGATTATAGATGTATAAAAAATACTTGGAAGCACGCACTATGTGCAATACAACAAGGCAGGTTGCAAAGTACACTCTTTTTAACGACAGAGGGCGCAAGTTCGGAAACATGTAGGTAACCATACGGAAATTACCAAAAATATACGAGTATCCGGAATATCGATCACCTTCCAAACCCAAGCACTTTGAACAACTGTTCTATTTTATAATTATCTTGTTGATAAAAAAAATAATTCTAAAGTCATTGAATTGGAAATGTGCAACTTGTCATTGTCAGCTGGAAATATAATTGGGCCCACACAGTTTCAGTAATAAATACAAAAATTGGTCAGTTCATTAATATATGTTTACTTTATTTCCTCCATAGTGGAAATGGAAATTTTAAAACAAAGGGACGTAACTTGGTAAACTGAATACGAAACGCAATACAG